>NC_085057.1:9128422-9374859 GCF_963662255.1 Cinclus cinclus
TTGTTGTTTTTTCCCAGCAGAGGCTAGAACTCCCCACATCTACAATCTGCAGTGAAACAACAAATATTCAGATGTAAACATCTGGAGGGCAAATATGTAAGACAAGCTGCAATTTGTACTTCGGAGCATCCTTTGTATCACATAGCTAAAAAAGGCAGTGGGACTCATCCCCTGTTTGACTCCAGAAAAGCTAATAGATGAATTTGGTACTCTGACCCTCTGTTAGTTAAATAACCCACTTACATAACTAACTTGTTCAAATTCACAGTTTTAGTCATACTGTCTCTTTGGACAGATGTTACCACAATGATGGATGATAATGAAAACATAATAGTCATTTTCTCGCCCATTATAAAAATGCTTGTCATATAGGAATGAATTAATTGAATTTTGCGCAGATGCAGGGGGCAAAGGGGAGCAAATTCAGGGGAAAATATATTTATATCTGTCAAAGTTTTGTCTTTATAATTGTGCATTGCTTAACTTTATTGTCTTCTTGGTACCTGTGTATTTATTTTGTTTGCTTTTTTGGGGGGTTTGTTAGTTTTCAGCAAGTTGTTTCTAAGTTTGAAAACCTGTGACTTTCTGGTCAGATACTGAGGAGGGAAAATTTAGAGAAGACATTAAAAAGACATAATATTATAAATAAAATATATAATTGCATTTTATATTATATGCAAGATATATAATACATATTTTTAAAATATATTAATAGTTCTGTGAAGTTGTGCCATGAGTGGAAGAAGTACAGATGCCTGTTTGGAAAGGAATCGCTTGAATTTCTTCCTCATCCAAAGTAGCCTATCACCTACAATGTCTTCCCTTTTAACTCATTTATTAAAGCAGGAAGAAAATACAGGCAAGATTTTAACACCCACTCCTCACCATTCCACATTTTTTATAAGTGAGTTCAAAAGGGTCAAATAGGGCATAAAATGTTACTGGAAATGCAGCTGAGTTTTTGGAGGAGGTAAGAAGGAGGAGAAAATTTTCTGTGGACAATTAACTTTTTCCATAGGGAAGAAAAGTTTCCCACAGGAACATGTGAATGTGTGTGTGTGTGTGTGTGTATTTGAAATAGAGGGGAAAAGTGTTGAGTATTTTTCCCTGGCTCACTTCTGTTACTAGAAACCTTTCCCACCACAGCAGGGCATGCTGTTTAATCCCCAGAAAACTCTTTCAGGGAGCTTTAAAATGAAACGAAATCAGCGTATAATCTAGGCAGAGTATGACTCACTCTGTGAGCTCTTTGCAAGTTTGAGTCAGGGTGTTACTTCTGAGAGAAGCTGCCACCAGGTCCCCAGGAAATGCAGAGCTCCAGTGATGCATTGCCCTCACAGCCACAGCTCTGCACAAGCCCAAAACTGCTCTGGGTTTTATTTGTTATCTGTCAGACACACAAGTGATTCTCTGCAACAGTAACAGCCTTTGAAACAGGGTGTGGGGAACCAGAACCCCTGTTCCACCTGGTTTTCTGTAGGAATATTGGCATAATAGAGATACTAGAAATGATGCAGAGGAAAGATTATCAAGTTGGACAATAATATCAGGGTGCCAGTTATTTTAGAGGATGGAAGGGGGCCACATGACAGCTATCTTGGGAAAGCTTAGTCTCAGTTGAAGTATATTGACAAAGCACACAGCTTTTATGGATTGAAGTGCAGCCTACATTAGAGAAAGTGCCACATTAGAGCAGTGCTGCTCAGCCAGGAGGGCTGGTGGAGGGAGATCACAGGGGGTACGAGAGCAGCAGCCACAAAAGCAGTGATGCTTCAAACAGCCTTTGATTGACTGGATAAGCATCACAGGGGTATGATGCTGAAAGCACATTTTCAGAAATCATCAATAACTGCCTTGGTCAGGGAACTCACAGGCCCTGAACTGAGCACAAGATCCCTGTTCAGGCTATTTACTCTTGAAGTGCTACCAGGAGAGTGGCAGCAGGGAACCAGAGTCAGTATCTCTGCAAAGCCAAAAAAATCCACTACTGTTAATTAAAGAAAAAAGACACAGGAATAGTAATAAGAAACGTAATTTAAAAATAAATTAAACTGTACAGCCCACAGGGTTAAATGCTTGCCTGAGGTGGAAAGATTATTTAGACTTTATTATTTAGATTTGAAATTGAAGTAATGAGAAATTTCTTGTACCATGAGAAAATAAATAACTTGCTAAATGCATAAAAGCAACTCATATAGTGACTTTCAAAGACATCAGAAGCAGAAAGCCTGTCAGAGAGTATGTAAGGCCAATAAATTATGAAAATATTAAAGAGGCATTCTAAACAGATGGTTGAAGTTAAGGCCTACATGGGCCACTGCTCTCTATGGTTTATTTCTGCTGTTGAGAGTAACTTCCAAGTTTAAAAACCTCGTTCAATCCATTATCCTATGAAATTCCATCCCACATCACAAGGTCACATATTTTGAAGTTGCATTAAGGTTCGAGAACAAGCAGAAAATGAAAGAGATGGCCAGGACAAAGACCAGGAAAGCAGCTGCAAAATTCCAGAGCCTCACAGGAATGAGAAACTGGGTCTGTAAGTGCAGGTTGGAAGATGGCTTCAGGATAGAGAGGGGGTCACAAAAAAAAATCCCTGTTTCCAGATGCCTAACTTTTAATATGGATGGGGATGTGTTTTGTGGGAGCAAACAGGGCTACTCTGCAGAAACCCCAATCTCCTCTTAAGGAAAAGGCTTTGTTGTAACCAGCTCAGGACAAAGGACTAGCATGGATTCCAAGGTAAGGATGTCTGGGCAGTACTGAATCACAGCTGAATGAATAATGAATAAACTAACAGAATGTAAAAATGACCTTGAGAAATTAAAATAAGACCAGAGGGATTTTGAACCTGAAATCTGGAAACTGGATGTAGTGTTAAAGCTGAATAACTGAGTGGGATTTCATCACGGTTAATGCATTAGGGCCAGTGCTGGAATCTGTTTATATAAATTCCTTTTAGGATGTGGTGCAAATTATTTGCAACAAGCAGGTCATGCCATTCCAGAGGATGGGAAGCAGAAGAATAATTTTCTGCTGTGACTGTTTCCAGTGAAGAGATGGCGAATGGCTGGAGGCTGCAATAGCAGCTAAAACTCCTTTATTTAAACTCATCCAGCTCCCCTGCACCCAAGCCAAGGCTGATCCTTGCTCATTTGCTGAGCACATTAGCACATTGGCAGGCAGCTGATAGTGAGGATGGGAGCAGTATAGCAGAGCTAGAGACAGTTCCTATAGATACAGGCTAAAGCCAGGAGGAGGAGCAGGTGAACGGCAGCTCCCAGAATTTAAATTGGATTTGTTGTGATTCAGCCCTGGTCCCTAAATGAGGCGGAGCAGAAAGGGCTGTGAGATTTTCTGGAGGGGAACCAGGAGAAGAGAGACTTTATGGCACTGATCCTACTCAAGACACTGCTACTAGGAGAGAAAGATCTGTTCTTTGGGAAAGAGGCTGTACTGCACTTTGAAGAAATGTGTCAGAAAGGTGTAAGTGAGTTTCACCCACAGTGCTTGAGAAGAAGAGAGGTGTTGGCACAGGTTCAGTGGGGATGACAGAACCAGAGAAAATCACATGCCATGTTTTGAGGTAAGGCAGAACCTTTGAATGAACAGTGAATGCTTGCATGTGATTGTGCTAAAATATTTGGAGTGAAATCAGAAAATTAGAAAAATTAAAGAAGCTCCTGAAAGTTCTAACTCTTCCTATAAAGGGGGAATTTCCACTGACAACAAGGAAACAGAGACTGGAAAGATCTAGCTGACACCCCAGATATGCAGAACGCTGCAGATTTTTTAGATCACACTCATACCACGAGAAAGGGTTGGAGTTACCAATATTGTAATACCTTGCATTAAGTTAGGTAGGAGAATGAAGTCATTTGACCACCAGTCAGCAGAGGATGATTTACCATTTTTTGGAGCTACCAAGAATTTGTTTTATATATCTAAAGTTGGTTTTGCTTTGAATGCATATGCTAGTGCCAGTACCAAAGGAATGCTATGGGCACCAACACACATTTGGAGCACACCTCATGATAGCCAGAAGTTCCCCTGAGGTTGCACTCCTCACTTAGGAGGGACTGCTAAGTGGCATTGCATACCTGAGATGTTTCCTTGCTGTTTATGGCAAAGGGTTTATATTTAGGACAGAACACACTTCCCTGCATCCCAGGCATTCTGAAGGGAATGGTCAGGTGGTTTGAAGAGCTGGAGTTGCCTGATCACACATCTGATCCCACATGTGATCACGGTTGTCTGATCTCTCTATCAGGGACAGGCCTGGGCCAAGCATGGCCAGGCTGATGGCTTGCCCAGATGGTCTTGTTAGAAAATTAATTGCCAGCAGTGTTAAGCAAGGGAGAAGTAAATCCATTGCTCAGGGGAATTAGTATACTAAAAAGAGACATCTGTTTCACCTCTGCCTCTAATTTGCAAAAGTGCCACCATTCCTAAACCAACTGCTGAGGTAGTGGACTTCAGACAGAAAAATTTGGCTCCAGAGCAATCAACAGTTGCCTTTGGTTGTAGTGCAGAATAAGCCTAGGAAGTCACTTGGCTCATAAAGTCCTCTCAGCTCATTACTCCTCATAAAATCTTTGTTACAAGAATCTTGTGCTTCAGGTATTAAATACCATGAAGCATCTGAGAAAACAAGCGTATTATGTTCACCAATTGTACTGGACCCTTTCAAAGGGTGTTTGTCAAGACCGTAGAGCATCTAAAGGTTATAAAAACACTTCCTCAATCTAAGAGGGAGCTTTCTTTGGCTGGAAGACAGGAGGATTTAGAAAACTGGTGCAGGAGATGTACTACTCACATTGCAGGCAGGGGCTCTGCCTGTGGGGGGTTATGGCAGCCCATGTGCTCACCTCTCTCCTACATACTGCCTTGTAGATTAAGACTTTTTTTCTACAAAGCTTAGCTGAGATGGAAACAAGAAACTGTGCAAGTAAAATTATATTCAGATTTTTCCTTAGCAGATATGGGGTCCAGAGAGGGATTAAGGGAGAAGGTTTGAATTCAGACATACTTATCAGGCCTTTTGAGAATCCAGAAACCCATACCTCATCTATTTTTGCCTGCAGCTCAGTGTACTTAGTGAGCTTAAAGCCAAAAGTATTAATATGATATTGTCAGTGACACTACTATATAATGGAGACTGAGCAGTTCAAGTACTGGTGCTAAATCCTTTTCCTGTTGTGTCTATGATGTTTGGGCTCCTTCCAAAACTAGGGATTAACCAAACACGTCACTGCTAATAAATGTTAGGGCGATCATCTCTTGTTATACACATGAGTTATTATCCTGTTCCTTCTCCTTTACTTGTATCATTTGATATGGAAGAAAAACCTTGTGTAAATGTTTCATTAATTATTTTCATTTATTTTGGTCTCTAGTTCCCAGCTCCAAAGGCAGCAACACATCTCTCCATCTTGGCAGCTCAAAAAAAGCAAGAACTGAAAGAGGGTAGCTTTAGATTGATTGTTATGAAAAAATTATTTTCTGTGAGGGTGATGAAGCACTGGCACAGGTTGCTCAGAGAAGCTGTAGATAGGTGCCCCATCTCTGAAAATGTTCAAGGCTGGAAGAGATGGCACTGTGAATAACGTGATACAGTGGAAGGTGTCCCTACTTGTGATAAGAGGGTTGGAACTTGGTAATCTGTTAGATCCCTTCTAACCCAAACTATTCTACAATTCTTTGTAAAAAATGAAAGAAGTCTTTTGTCTGTATTTTTGCTAACGAAAAATTGAAGCCAGCTTCCAACACAATGAGAAACAGTGCAGCTGTGCAGGGGAACCCTTGTCTGAGTGAAACTGGTCCTGTGCCACAAACCTAGTCCATAAAACAGGAGAGGAATATGAGTGTTTCTGAAGAGGAGTAGAATCAGAGCAACACAGGGTACCTGTGGGTTGTACAATACAATACAATTGTACAATACAATCGAGGGTATCTAGAAAAGATTTATTGGAGTAATGCTCAAGGGAAAGAAGAGCGCTTTTGAGTAGCATGTTAATATGTTTGAATTACTTCCAACAATTCATATCAGTTCATCCAGCCATATGCTACCTCTATTTATTTGTTGTTCTACTGTGTCAGACTTAAGGCATCTGGAGAATAAATGCCCAAGAAATGTCAACTATTAGTCAGCAAGGTTTATTCTCTTGGAACTGCCTTCCAATTAATCTAAGCAACATCTGAGTTACAACAGAAATTGTTTGGCTTTTTAATTGCTCCAGACTCACTCACATCCCTCTTTGCACATTTCAGGCCTAATAAGTTTTCCATGAGGAGCAGCAATGCCAGTGACTACTCGAGTCTGAGTGATTCTCAGCTGCTCTTTGGCTCCCAGTTCTGCCCAGAGAATGTGCAGTCGGCAGCAGCACCGCTGGAGCTGGGCACGCAGCCGGGACAGCAGAACTCCCAGGATGTGAGTCTTGCTCTCAGCCCTGTGCAGGCACACAGCCACCATTCAAAGTTAATGGAAAATGCTGAAATTGAGTGGTAACATTTGCAAATGTCAGTAAGTGCTGAAATCAAGTTATCTTCTTCCTACATACACATACTCACTGAGACAAGACAAAGTAGCAGCCTGGTCAGATGAACATGGTATTTAAAACAGATTGCAATAAATTATGATTGAGATAAGGTATTATTTTCTTCAATTATGTTTTTTAGGTTACTAAAATAATATGAAATTATTTTCAAGCTAATGTCTTTAGACCACCTACCTAGCTAAGTTAGAATATTACATCTATTTTTCTTTTAAAAATGATGTATTTCGCTTCCTTAGCTTTTCACAAAAATTACAGAGCTACTTAGTGTTCACTTCCCTGCATTGACAATGACCTTGCTGCATTGTTGTTATGGTAGATGCTTGGATGATTTTGGATAGGGATCAAGAGTTTCTATGCTCACAATGTTTCTCCTACAGCTCATGGTTTCTGATGTTAACACCCTCCACTAAAATAGTTCCTGTGCTGCTAACAGAGAGAACCAGATCTGAATAAACACACCTGGAGCAAAGATTAGGAAAGAGCAGTGGTGCCAGCTTGGAGGCCCAAGGCTGTCCTTCAGTTCCAGATGCTATCTGCTGTCCTATGCATTTTGCCTAGAAGCGGTTTTCATCAGACACAAAACAGGAAATTCACTTTACACTATGGGAAAAAAAAAAGGAGTTTGCATTTCCTTGTGTTTTAAGGAAAAGGCATTTCCATTTTGGTCACACAGTGTCTGGAAATTTTGTAGAACGAAGCTTTCACATTAATATTAAATTTCTTGTTCTAAAATGTGTATTCAAGCATGTGAAAAACTCATCTACAGTCTGTCAATGTTGCTAGTTGGCAGCAAAATGATGTCATCCACCAGGAAATTCAATAGGATTTTGTTTTAGATTCCTGTACAGGAAGATTCTACTGACAACTTGAACTTTTCCACCATTCCAGGAACACTGAAATTCATTTATAGTCTCTGTCTTGAACATGGAAGGGAAAAAAACCTGCACACTTTATAATTCTTATAAACTGAAAATCCTCGAGATGAGAGAAAAGCTTGTGTCTGGAGGAATTTGGGCTAGGTCTCAGATCCACAGCAAGTTGATCTAACTAGGCACACTAAATGGCATATAATCTCAAAAAAATTCTTAATCTCCTCATCCAATCTAATCTGTCATGTCCAATCTCTGTGATGTCTGTCTGCAAAGGACTGGATAAACAAATGGTTTCTTCTAATTAATATTCTAATTATTTTTGTACTTCAACATTTTTCTTTTGTTTGTGTCACAGAGTGAGACCAGTATTTTTACCAAATACCAGACAAAACCACAGTTATTTGATGAAGAAACAAGAGAAAAAGGTTCTTTTAGTTTTGGTGCAGGAAGAATGAAAAGTGTCTTGGAAAATTTTGAAGTGAATAAGAACAAAATAAAGGAAAAGTATGACCGGTATGTAGACATCCCTTGGAAATTCTTTCCGTTCTGGTGGTTATCACTGCCTGCAGCTCCTTCTTCCCCTTTTACATATTATATATGGCATAGCTTCATATTTCTCCAAGAAAAGTATTTTCAGGTTTTAAATAATGTGTAATTGGAAGGAGTCACAAGGTAAGAGAATAGGGTTTATTTGCAATTTATGTAACACATTCAGTTGTAAGCCCCACAGAACAGCACAACTCTAACCTGAATCTACCTTTGTCTTCCTTTATCTAATCAGCATTGTTTCTTCTTTCTGTATTAATTCTCTGTTAAAACCCTTATTTCTCAAAATTTTATAAGGTATGTGAGGACTGATAAAAGGGAATCTGAGGATGGCCTTCACATTTGGGCCAGATGAGGGGATTGCCAAACACACTTGTGTGCAGTTTACTTCTTTATAAACCTGCACATATCTCTAGAATTCTATTTCCATACAAGATTTTTATGGGTTTGTTTGTTTGTTTGTTTTGTTTTTTTGTTGTTGTTTTTTTTTTTGTAACAGACAAGTATTATTTACTAATATAATTTGCATCTGCTCTTTGTCAGATGTCAAGAATTACACATACCTGTAGGTCCTGGAGGACTTTAAGGAACAAGCCAGCAATTTGAAGCTCAAAAATGAAATACGGCAACTCAGTGCATCTATAAATAATTCTTAGCACTGTAGATTTTGTAATGTAACATCCAAAGTGAAGTGTGTTTTTATTAAAAAGTCTTTGATCAAATCTGGCTATGTATCTCCCTTGTGTTTTCAATGGGCACTATGTTTCTGATAAGATAAAATTTTATTCTCTATTGCCTGTTAGAGGAAAATGAAATGAGAAAGTAGTTTTAAATGTTCAGGCATCACTCATAAATATTTTTTTTATTTTTTCTTTATATGGATTATGCTCCTTCCTACACTCCAGACTTGCTCCCAAATTAGAAGCCTGTTTTTAGAAATAACTATATTATCTTTGCAAAAGTAAGTGTATAATTTATCAATTTGTAGCCCCCTCAAGTTTGACTACGAAAATTAGTATCTTCCTTTCCATAAGGCTAGAGAGATTTCAGAAGCACTGCCTAATTCTCATAACTAGATTATACTTGACTTCTGCATATTTTTGGCTGTTGTAATTTAGAACATTCAAATTATTGACTTAAAATGACTGAATCTTCAGAGAGGAAAAGGTTATCACTTTGCTTAGCAACCATCCGTGCATTTTGGTGTGGCAGGTTAATCATGAATATAGGCTGGTTCCTGATACACTGGCTCAACTTAAAAGGACAGATAACAGAAACCACAGGCATAATCTCAGGAGAAAAGGATTTGCAGTGTTTGTTCTTCCTGGCCTGAGCTTTGTTGATGCTGAAGCTTTTTCCCATGTTTTTCCCACAGTTATTTTAGTCCAAACACAATACCCGCGTATCGCAGCAACTGGCACGTCACTGCACAGGCTGGGTGCTTCCGGAGCAGATAACATGGTGATCACACCCCCGCAGCTAATGGACAGTTGTGCAAATACCAACTAAAAATTTGAAAGAGAGGCCAAAAATCTGAGAGTAAAAACACCATAACTTAATGTATATGACATATATGGGCATGTCTGTATATGTATTTTTTTCTCTACTTTACATTGCTGAGTCCATGTTTTCCTAAAACAACTGAGGTGACTTTAAAGTGTTATGCCCCCTGAAGTAATCATGTTTCAATGCTACCATTACATGCTACACTATGCCTTACAGTGTTTCTCTGTCTCGTTTTTACAGTGATTTTTTTCAATTTTTGTACACTTCAGTAACTTACATTTCGGGTTCACACTTGTTGGTTTTTTTCCATTTTAGTGAAGTCCTAAGCTCCTTTATTTCCAGCACCAAAGACAGATTTCAAGAGGTAAGTTACTTCAAATTCAGAATGTAAAATAATGAACTGTTAGAAATACTACAGACCATTCAGTGTTCACTTTTTATTCTTTACTATGCTGATATCTAAAATATTACATCCTGTGTATTAAACACTCAAATACTTCAACAATTGTAAGTTTTTTTATTATACCATTGCCTTTGTGGCCTTAGGGTCAAGGTCTTTAGGAACTTGCCTCAGAGCCAGTGGTGGAATTTCTCTGGATCTCTGGAGCAAAACAATCTGTAGTGGCAGCCTGCAAATAACAGGTTTTTTCCCTTTCTGCCTGAAGAAAGCAGTCTACTCTCAGGATTAGTCATTGTGGTCTGAAGGTGAATGTTCCCCCCACACACACACACTTCTACAATTAATTTTATTAGTTATTATTAATCCTATTAATCGGAGATGAGTAAGAGATCAGTATCTCTTTTTTGAAATCTATTCAGATTTCATGAGCCTTTTAAGCCATCCCAGATCTTCTTGGGGATTGCAACCAACAGCTGGACAAATTGTTTCAAGTGACAGATAAACAACCATTTTCAGGCTGTTCCACTCCATGACTTGCAGTCATTGTTCTGTGGCATCTGGGGCTGTGATTTTGCAAACAAAGAAAAGGCAATGTTTTAATTTTCCCATTTACCTTTGTTTTTGCAGCTGCAAGTGTCCTTCGAGAAGCTTGAAGAAAAATTTGATTCCAAACTCAAATCCAATTTGGTTTGCCAAGAAACCTTTTCCAAGACATGTAAGTCCTTCGTGTGTTCCTGTTAACAGCAGAGGGCACAGTCAAACTGCCAAATGTCCGCATGTTTTCTGGAGGCTGGGTTGAACTGGGCAAGTCATGCCACTCACAGCTGCTCTCCCTAAGGGAGAGAGAAAATAAGACTTATCCATGGTATGGACTTGTCAGTTTTTCCATTCCTTCTCTCTCATTTTTTTCTCCCTTTCTATGCCTTCTTGTATTTAGGTGTTGCATGGTTAGACGCTGTGCTCAAATAGATAAACACACCTCTGGTTTTGTGTTTTGCCTGGAGCATGATCATTTTTAGACTATCTGGAGTACTAATGGAACACACTGTAAAAATAACTTAGATACTTATATCCTGACTATCTGGTTTCAGTTTTTAGGTCTTTCTCAGATTTTCATATGTTAGTTTGAAGTCTTCCATTGCTCTTCTGTGTTTGAAGTGCTTAAGTTTTGGATGTAAATAAAACTAGTACTGCTCATTTCTTGAACAAGAAGCACATAGCAAAGCACACTATTGCCATGATGAAAGGATGACCTCCAGAAAAGCTAATAATGTAAAATACTTTTGAACAACTCTGTGTCTCAAGTGGCTAATCATAGAAATCTTTACTGAGGGAAAATGCATCATTAAATTGTTTCTAATTTAGCTTAGATCTGAGCCTTTGAGAGTACATTAATTTTTAATGCTGGTGTGATGCTTTTTCAACACCCTGTCAGGACTGCTCAGAGCTTGCTCTGCCCTGTGCAAGAACAAGAGGCCATTTTCAATACACACAAGAAATGTGAAGTGAGTTGTATCTTGTGAGATGAAAGCAGCAGACCTTCACAAAAGCATAAGAGTATTCATTGTGTGGCAAAATGTGGCTTCCATAAAGCACATCTTTGACAGATAGCTTTTAAATCAACAGAGCCCTCTCAGGCAAAAAGAGTGGAGTCTGATGCATTATGCTAGAGGCCATGATAAGCTGTACATTTGAAATACCAATCTCATTGTACTAAGAACATTCCCTTGCTGTGCTTGGCAAGTGCTCTTGGTGGGACCCTAATGTAAACAAGAATCTGTCTGCTTTGGCCAGCACAGCAAATTCCCTATTACACATTTTCCCATCGCCTAATTACTTCAGTGTCTCAACTTGTCCACTCTGCAGCAGGGCTTTGCCTAATTCACATGCCTCGTGTACAGAAATTGTTGTCATGGCACTGAAAATCAAATCTATTGTTCATGACTCTCCCTGTTCATTCCATACCATTTACTCAGTTGTCCTGTTTCCTCTCCATATCCATTTTCAATGAATGTGCCTTGAATGAAATGAGAAACCTCCCAGAGGTGCATGCTGCTAGATTTTCAAAGCAATTGAAAAGAAAAATTGGCACTTTCTGTAATGCATCATACTGCAGAATGTTGAATATATAATGAAAATCATCACATGCTGCACAGTGTTGTTCTTTTTATATTTCTGGGAGGTTCATCTGTCACTGGTTAATTGCAGATAAACACTGTCATTTGACTAATATCACAGTGATAGATAATTAAGTTCCCACTAAATAGATACCTACACTAGTGCCTTGAAAACAGGCAATTCCCTTGAAAAACTGGTATAAAATTCCAAAACTCAGGTGAAAGAGCTAAATTCAGAGCTAATAAAGTTCTGAATGTCAGTGAGTGATGATACAGTACCTTGGGATGTGGGTGACACAGCAGACATGTTAAATCGTTGGCAGTGGAGGATTTCACAGGTAGGAGAGAAATGCAGAAGATGAAGAGAACTAGTGCACCAGGACATCCCAACAGCTCTGAAAAGCAAAGGAAGGTGGAACTTGAAATCAAGTCTGTCTTCATCAAAAGCTTATAAGGAGTATCATAGGTTGCATTTTTAGCAGTGGGAAACAAGCACATTTGGCATAGTCTGCATAGCTACCAGGAAAGAACAAAACAGAAAATATTTTTCAAAATGTATTTCCAAAGCATTTCCAAATGTTGCTGGGCTGGCATGCTCTATGCAGGAAGATTTTTTTAAATGTTCTCTTTTGAGTGTTTGTCCATGTGTGCTTGCCCACAGTGGATAGATCTGTGTCTGGCACTGGATGAGAAAAGGTTTGGCTGAGCAGCTTCCACAGAGGCACCGGTGCTCTGTGCCTTGCTCACATCTTGATGTATAGTGCACAGGGATGAAAAGAGGCAGACAGACCCTGTGGCCTCAGTTCTTCCACCTTATATGTATGTACAGTTTCTCTGGTTGACTTGCCCACTCATTATTTGCTCCTTCCTTCTGTTTTCCACTCCCATAGCTTGTTTATTGTCATATTTTTCACATTTTAATTTATATGCCTGCACTTCTATCAAAGCCTTCTATTATCTTATACAAATGTCAATTTTCACCACTCAGCTCTCTCTGCACTGCTTTGCTGTTCTCGTATCTGGTAGTTCCAGCTGTGACAGTTCAGAACAGCTGAATCCTCCACAACACCTTGTCTGCAGTGTACATGAGCATCAACCTCCCAGTCAACGTGCCACAGGCAATCCTCTGACACACTGCCATCAAGGGTGACAAAGTAATGTGCAATATGTCAGTTACAGAGGGATGAGGTGATGCAGTTCTCTGACAAGATGTGGTGCCCAGTGAGCAATTTTCAAACCTGACTTGCTTCCAGACTCCCCAGGCCCAGCAGCTGCTGGCAAAGTTTCCAAGGGGAGATGGCTGTACTTAAAATGATGGGATTTGAACTTGTTTACCTTGAACAGTGGACAGTCCAGACTGGGACACCCAATTCAGACTCCCTTATATCCTGCACGGATTGAAAAGTCAAAAAGTTTGATTTAAAAAATGCTTTTTCCATGTAGCTGCTAACTAGCCAAGTAAAGACTGACAAATGGATGGTGAGAGGAAGTGTGGATGTTCCAGTAGATACTGAAACACCTCATTGTCACAATTCAGGGCTTGGAGCACTGTGTGCTGTAGCACAGGGTGAGCTCAGGGGCAGCTCATCTCACAGTCCCCTGACGCAGGTGCTATCTGATGTCTTGTGGAATGGGACCCAGACTAACAAACCTGCCAGCTGACTGCTTGGAGTATATCTGAGAAGGATGCAGCCATGACAGCCCAACTGTCTCACCCTCTGGCACAGCTCCATGGCTACCCAGGGAGAACATGCAGCGCTCTGCTGAGCTCCAGAGCTGTCTTCCTTGCCTGTGTCTCACCAGGTTTATAGCACCTCCAATTTCCCCTACTGAATCTGGGCGTGGGGGAACCAACCTCCTTCCAAAGTGTTATTTAAAGCCTCTGTGCTGTTAGTGCCAGTTTCAGGATGAGCTGCATGGATAATGATAGAGAGACATCAGAAGCAGTTGCTGTTTAATATTCCTAGGCTGGGAGGCTGGTGCTCCCTCCCTCGACTGCTCAGGCTGTAGTTTTCAGCTGCTGGGAGTGCAGCTGCACCCAGTAACAGCCTGATTTGCAGGGTGGCAACCCTATCCTGAGGTCTTCCAGCCTTTTATCTCATGCCAGATTTCACATTCCAAATGTTATTATTGTAAACGGTAGCATCCAAAGACAAGGGTACAGCAAATCGAAACACAGCAATGTTTCAGACTGTAAAAAACTGCTTTGCTTAAATTACCTCAAGAGAGGCACAAGTCTGTACATAAGTCACCCATTAACTGAGTAAAGATTTTCTGTCTGTGATCAAGTTATTCAATAACTATCTGCTGCAGGGTTTATTTGAAGAGAACCTCTGAAGCAGCCCTTCTTGATCATATTCAAAGAAAAGAGACTTGACTTAACAGGGTCCTTGATCTGATCTAATTTGGCCATCTCAAGGCCTATTTTTTTTTTTGTAAGCCTTTATTAGCACTTATTTCTACCTTGTTTATTAGTGTTTGACAAGTCTGAACACTTTTCTGGGTATGGAAGCAGGGAGGGAAGGAGGGTGCCCCTCCTCTGTACTGAGGGATTTTTTCTGCAGAATACTCCTACACGTACAAACGAAATGCTTTCAAAAGGCTGGCTGCTGGTTGCTTGCCGGCAGCATGCTGTGCTGAGTCAAATGTATGTGCAGATCACAAGCCCAGTGGATGCAGGACTATTTTTAGACTGAGGATACTATGTTGAAGAAGAATAGACAGACTAGGGAAACCAGAAAGTTTTGAAAATAATTCTGAGCTAAAATTAAGCATATGAGAAAGAGCAGCAAGATAAGGTAAGCCTGCAGATGTTGCCCTTCCTCAATGTAGAGGAATCTCCACAATGTAGACATGGAAGGCGATGACGTGACATTAAAGGAGTTTCTTCCTTTAGTCACTGCTGCTTTCCTTCTCTTTGTAGGTTGGCATGCCCCCCAAAAACGTGCTCTCACATTTCAGGTAGGTTGTGTCTAACTAGGGAGATGAAAAGTCTAAAAGGCCCACTCAAACATTTGCTCCCCCATTACAAACCCATTCTGCAAGTTACAGATTTGCAGTTTTCTAAAATAGTCTAAATCTGTCAGAGCAAAACACTAAAAGATCAAAAACAGCAACCAAATGTCTGCAACAGCATATTGTTTGAAATATGTGCAGATATTCCTCAGAAATCAGCCAAGATCCTACAGAGAACAAGGCAAAGCCATGTGGTGATGTGTGTCCTGAAATAACGGAGAAATTCCCCTCGAGCTCAAATCTGGGAGGTGGTTTTAATTCAGTGTGTGTGAGGACAATGCACGGATGAGGCAACTGCTGGGTTCCTTCTCCCAGATGACAGCTGTGTGCACTGTGCCCAAGCAGGGCTCCTTTGGAGGAAGCAAAGTTAAAAACACAGCTGGGCACAGGGGGATTCCTGGTGCCAGGAGGTGCCGTTCCTTGTGCTCCTCCCTGAGCAGCACCGCCAGCCCTGTGCCACCCCACACCTCTGCTTTGCGTGGCTGAATGAGACAAACACTTTCAATCTCCTTTCATAAGAGGAGATTACCAAGTAAGCACTTAATTAACTTGTAGCTTTTCTCTGCCCATGTCTTAGTTCACTCTCTTTCTTTCCTTGCACATAGACAGCTGGGAAGGTCTGTGGACTTCCGGGGTGCATAGCAGGTCTGGTAGCCAGAACTGGTGCGCTGCTGTGTATCACACTGCCCTGTCTCACCTGTAGCCTCTGCACTGGCATTTGCATCCTTGTGTCACTTGCTAATTAACTGAATGCCCTTCTGCTTTTTCACCCAGGTGACTACAGCAGATTTTAAGCCTGTTTGGCTCACGAGAAAGCCTTGATGAGCACCTTTCAGAGCTGCCTTGTCCCCTTATGCCACTAGGCTCAAAAGCTGGTGTTTTCCCTTTATTTACTTATTTTAAAGCGTCCCCTTTTTTCCTCCTTTTATCTTTTAAATATATATTATATAACAATTTCCACTGAAAAGCTTTGTTTGAATCTACAGAAAGGCCACTATGTTTTCTTTGTCAAAGAAGTCACCTACCTTGTCTTAGTGCATTAAATCACAATCCACCTTTTTAAAAATCCTCTTCTTATTCCATTTCCCTCTATATCTTTGAGTACTTCTCAAAGTCTGCTCTAAAACCTTACATCCTATGAGAACAAATTACTAAGCCCATAATTGCTCGGGGTTTTTTTCCTTTCTTCCTTCCCAAAATTTTAAAACATTCCTGTTTTTTCAGACAAGCAAAGCCTGTACAATCACTTTTTGCTTGCCGCTCCCTAATAGTTTTTAGCTCTTTAACCAATTCCATCTACAGTTTGACAGAAGGGCACAGCTCACTGAGATAATTAAGTCCCTGGAAGCTTAATGAAAATAGCTGAGCAGGAGGAGAAGGGATCCTCAATGCCCTGCAGCTCTGCAGCCTGAGAGCACAGCACTGTGGGGCAAGAGGTGCTCACCAAGGAGCTGAGAAAAACACTGGTGAGCAAGAACAGCTTCAGATGGGCTCTCAGCTCCTCTGACACCAAAGTCAATCAAACACCTTGGATCTGTAGCAAAAGGAGACTAATTAATTGCAGTACTCTTGTAGCAACTTGTTGAAATGTAGAATTTGTTCTGATTTTTCTCAGGTATGCAGTGGTCCAGCACTCCAGGGTTTCAGTTATCCTGGCCCATTGGTTTGGCAGTGCTTTACTTTACCAAGAGTGCTTTGGATCCTGTTTTATGCCGACCAGCCAACATTCCACACCATCTGTACACACCTTCCTGCACCCTTCACAGGAAAGACCAGACATGTTTAGCTCTTTCTCAGCTCTTTCTCTCTGTCCTAATTCACAATTTTAAAGTAGACTTACACAAGATTGCTAAAGTTTTTTCATCTCCACACACACTGTAAACTCTGTTCCATTTCTGTAGTTTATTAGGCACAGCAGTGGTACCTATAAGAGTAATTCAAGCTGTATGGGGGGAGTTATATTCTTATCCAGTCATGTAACACAAATCCCTGGGGTTTTATCAGTTTTTCAACAAGACTGACTGAAGCCAAGAGTAACTTGCTCCGATTTAAAACCCTCCCAGGGAGCCTGTGCCTCCACAGGATTCTGCTGTGGCCCCCACTACCCAGTGCTGGGCACTGTTGCCTGGTTCAGGTGGTTTCTGACCCCATCTCTTCCCACGACCAGCAAATGGAAATTTCAATTCTTTGCACATTCCTTAATAATTTCTCTATAATTCTTCCAGCAGTTTTCCTTCAGTTTTCAGCCTCCTGTGCATTTTTGACACAGTTTCTCTGGTTGTACTTCTTAGCCATTAACCTTTTACAACTCCATTCTGCTCAAGCCCCATTTACCATTGCCTGTTTGCATGACAGTGTTGTTTATACAGGGGTGGATCAGCTATACCGGGGTTCCCCTGCCTTGGGGAACAGGTGCCTGTTGTGCGCCTGGCAGACAACCAAGCCTCAGCCTTCCCTGCATTCAGCCTACCAAATTCTGCAGTTCTGCACAGCCTCTCTTTTCCAGCTGCCACATTAACAGAGGGGAGTAAATGAGGTTTGGCCTATGCAGCATCTTATAAATTTCAAGTGCCTTGCTTTAAAAATCCACCCCATTGTTCATTGCTCGGGGTTTGGGGAGATCACAGCAGAAGAATCATGTGGTGATTCATGCCAAGCCATGCAGGAAGTAGCAATAGTATTGATAGTACTTTATTCACATTTACAAATGAAAGACCAAATGTGTATTTTATTGATTTCCCTGTTTAGTGCAAGATGCTCTTCAAAGTCACTCCAACTTGGTGCTGAAAGCTTTGACAGATAAAAGCCAAATGGAGCAGGCTCTGCTGGAGATGGAGAGGAGACTTGCAGCCGTAAGTGAAGAAATTAATCTTTTATTCTGAATCCTCATTCTGAATTTCTCCTGCTTCTTCAAAATACAGACTGAATATTAAATTACCTTCAAATGGTGGATTATAAAGCAGACTGCTCCTGTTATAGTGAAAGGGGAAAGACATATTAAAATGCTAATTCTAGGCCAGATACTGACAGAGGCTTACCCAAGTGCTGGTTAACAGTGCTGTGAGCTCTGATGAAGTCCTGGTCAGTGAAAGAAGAAGCCAACAGTGCCTTGATGTGGCAGGCTGTGATGGAGCACTCACTGCTTCCTCACCTGACACATGCCTTTGCTGGAGGAGATGGTGCAGTGCATGCCTGTGAGGGGAGAGCACCTCACAGAAGTGCAGCACCTTGTCCCTTCAGCCAGGTGTGTCTCAGGAAAAAAGACATGAAAACAAGTGGATGTGAGAGACACAAGAATGAACTGTCAGAGACCTCCTGATCAGGGCTGGTTTCTCCAACAGCCCTGCTGCAGGAATTGCTTTTGGCAAGGATGTGTCACACCAGAGCATGAGAAGACAGTGATCCTAAAAGAGAGGGTACACAGTGAGTTAGGGGGATGCTCACCTTTGTGGGACAGTTTGAGGATATCTATTACACAGGAAGATACAAATTGCTAATCTTTGGGTCAATACCACACTCACACATGGTACCTAAAGCTTTCTTACTATTGTGCCTTTCTGTGTTTTTTTTACTGCTTCTGCTCTGCTTTCTGCTCCCCCAGAAAGATATGGAGATTTTGGATATGAAATCCAGTATCCAGCAGCTGAAGGAGGGTCAGGAGTCACTGCCAGCCCAGCTGAATGACCAGTTCCTGAAAATGTGTAAAGAACTTGGCTTCCTGAACCTATGTAATAGCTCAGCTGAGCAGCACACGCTTGTGTCTAGTGCCAGCCTGCCCCCTCACACGACAGATAAGTCTGTCCAGACCTCCCCTGGGCTGTACCAGCACTGTGTCCTGAGTGAGGAGTACCCACACAGCCCATGCTGCAGAGGCAAGGGAGTTTGCAGCTGCTCAGGCTGGTCTCATTTCCCCTGTGTGACAGTGGGGCAGCAACACGGAGACTCCCCTGGAAGAAACCAGCTCAGTGGAGATGGCACATCTAAGGGTGGTCTAAACCCAGCTTCAGGAGACAAAGCCAGCCCCATTGGTACAGCAGCCTGTGGCAGAGCAAGCACCTTTTTGCAGGAAGGGAAATGCAGCTTGGAGACACAGAGCTGTGCTGCCCATCTTTGCATGTGCTGCGCTTGCAGACACTTTTTGGGGAGTAGTCAGAAGAAACACTCTCCTGTACCGCTGGAAATGCCTCTACCAACCCCACTGAGGAAGGCATTCAGGAGAGGCACTCGAGGGTTTAAACCCCTGACACTGTCACCGCAGCAGCAGCCTCAAGTTTGCCACCATTCTGCACAGAAAGTTACACCTGGGCGAAGACACAGCAACTCGTCCACAGACCACGAGGTGGAGAAGGTAGCTGTAGGGAACAAAACAAAACAGAGTCCAGGAAGGATATTCTGGAAAAAAGCAACAGGGAGAAAGACAACATACTTCACTAAGAGAAAAGGCGAACACTCTGGATGTGCTGACAGTGGGCAAAAGCAGAGGAAGGCAAGTGGTGTTATTGACTTGGAAAGTTCCAGAAAAAATTCCCTTTCCAGATATTTGGTTGATATCAATTCAGAAAACTCTGACCCAGTTTTTGCAGCTCCTCGTCAGCCAATCCTCAGCAGTGTTCAGCTGGGGCTTACAAAGAATTTCCCACCAGTGCCACGCTCTGATGAAAGCCTGCAACAACTTGCAAGCAGAAGAAAGAGAAGTCTTGAAACTAAAAAAACAATTAGTGGTTCCAGTGTGAAAAGGTATCTCTTGGATTCCTCTCCCGAGCAGGATGTACTTTCCCTGTGTAGCACAACAGGTGTAAAGCAAGTGAGCTGCTTCAGCCTCCAAAGCCCCTCAAGCTCCAAGAAACCACATCCTGTCAATCCACTGGCTCAGCAGAACACAGCCTCTTGCTCTTTACTGTTTGATTGTGATTCTTCTGATTGAAGGGGTTTGTTTCATGCTCAGAGCCCTTAGTGCAGGATGACTATTTCAGTTGCAGTTTATTCCTCTATGTGTGTTACCTGCTTAGTCAAAGGCAAGACTCAAGTCTGGATGCTTGAAAGTGCTATTGCCCTGTTTGAGATATTGTAAGAGACTACATGGGGTCTAAGCAGGGCTCTCCCTTGGCTTGGAAAGCTGAGGGGATCTGTATTGTTTTGCTTTCCCACTCCCAGCAGAGATGCCATGGGCTTGAGTTACCTCTGCATTTACACAGCAGCAAAGTACCTGACATTCCCAGGAGGAGAGGGCTGGCAGAGCAGACAGTCAGCTCAGTCAGATTTGGCACTGAGATCTACTGGAAACTCCTCAGCTAGATCAATATAATGCTATCTCTGTGGCCAGAAGCTTCACTGTTTCTCACTCATAGTACCTCTGCCAGTTTGTTCTGAAAAAGTTCAGGTTTTTAGTAGAGTAGTGTTGTTCTGGTTGATTTCGATCAGGTTCAGGTTCGTCTCAGGAGTTGTTTGTGAACTTTGGGCAAGGACAGGTTTAACTTAGGAAAACCATACCCCAGCATCTCAGCTTCGTCCACTATTGTATCTCTTCTTACAGGCTGAAATTCCTCAGTCTCAGAGATTCCAGGAAGTTTTGTATCTCTTGGCTGATTAAGAAATTCTCCAACATGCCCTCTTCAAGGGCAGTGGTTTTCAGACACCAAAGATATGTCAAGCACATCCAGCAGATGAGATGTTGGACAGTCCCAATTCCCACAGAACAACTCTTTTCAGGGTACCCAGCTGTGACTATGGGCAACTCCCACTACTTCAGGCATTTGTGTCACATTTGATTTTTGATCTGAAATGTCACCAGCAAAAGGAACGTTTTGATGTTGACCACAAACCATATTGCCATAAATTCAAATTATGCATCTTTGTCATCCCAAGGGAAATGGCTGGGATCCCTTTTATTTTTGGCTTTAATAAACTCATTTTCACTAAAGCCCAGTGCCTCTATGTTGTTTCTTTTGGGAGAGGCAGAGTCCTGTTCCAGCAGGAGAACTGTTCTTTAGCTGTTTAACTCCCCTGGATTGTGGAATTAGGAGGATCCTTTTTTTAGCTCCTCTCTGGTGTTTAAAGACGGAAACTTTCACCCTTCCAGCTTAACATTGGTCCAGTGATGTTAATTAACAAGGAGAAGGGTGGGGGGGGAGGGGGGTACTCAGATACGGGGAGCCCCCAGAGCCTTGGGACCCCCCTGCAGTGAAGGGGGTTGGTGATAGCTGCCAGCAGTAGTGACTGCTTGTTTCACATAGCCCTTGTGTACCTGCCTCCCCAGGAGCCCCAGCACAGCCTTTGCTGGACAAAACCTGTTTAGTGGGCTTGTCACCCCTTGTGCTTTGGGACTGTCAAAGATGGGTGCAGGTGTCTGTGCAGCCCCTGGTCTGGATGTAGGGAGCTCAGCAGCACATGGCTGAGCTTGGAGGGACCTCTGGAGGTGTCTGCTGCAAGCCCCTGTGCAGAGGCAAAGCAGGGACTGGCTCCTTGGCACCCGAGATTGGAGTATCAGTGCCATGGGGTGCAATGCAGGGCTGCCCTGGGGATCCCTGCCACACAAACACACTGGAACACAGTGCAGAACAAAATTCCTGGAGATGGAGGTGTAACACCCAGGTGGCTATGGGCAAGGGGGTTGAGAGAATTGGCTGCATCCTCCACCCAACATTCCAGCTGTGCAGACAGCAGGCAGGTAGGTGGCTGCTGCAGCAGCACAGAGCAGGGGGCTCAGCTTTTCATCTGCCAGTGAGTCACTTGGTAGAGGAGGAAATCTCTGACAGCACCGAGGATGTGGAGGTGGCTGCTGTGCCCCTGCCTTGTGCTAAAGGTGCTCCAATGACTGTGCTATATAGGGCACAGCCAGCTCCCTTCCCATAGTCCCACTGCACACTCAGCACAGCAGCTGCACCTTCCTTAGGATGGAACCATCCAGCTGCAGTGGTGCCCAGCGCTGGCAGTGCACGGTGCAATGCAGGATCACAAGCACTGTCCCCCTGTGTGGCCTCCCCAGCACTAATCCCCAGACTAGCTGCCTGCCCTGCCTGCTTTCTGGGGCCCACTGTACCAGCATTGTCCAAATTCCTGGACTCTGCGCTCAACTGGCTGCTGCAGTGTCCTGACCCCACAGAGGAGTGTATCGGGAACCAGAAATGCCTCAGGCACTAATGCTGAACACAGTGCCCCAGGAATGGATACGTGGCAAGGAGCATGAGTGGGGCACGGTGTGCTACCGCCTGCACACAGGTGTTGTCATGGGGACCTGATGTGACACATGTACCTGCTGGCCTGGCGACAGAAGAGCGATGACGATGGCAGGACTTCTCCAAGGTTTCAGCTGCTCAAGCACTGATGAGGTGCAGGCAGGGAGGAGCAGGGGTGCAGGCAGGGAGCTGGAATGCGGGTGTCACCGTGCAGGATTGACTCCTGAGCTGGTGTGACTTTTTGGCGCCGTGGCCGTACCATTGCCAGCTCAAGCCCTGGCAGGGTGGGCAGTTTTCCAGCCGGACAATTAAGCAGATTAACTAATTACCTGAACCCTGGCTGGGTCCCACAGCCCCACTGGCTGCCAGGGCGCTGCATATCCGTGCCGGACGGCTGAGAGACAAGTGTGGGGCAGGTTTGGGGCAGCGCTCACCCAGATCTTCTTCGGGACCCTGCTAGTGGGTCCGACTGCCTCCTCCCGCCGCCTACCCCTGGCGGCCGCGGGACCAGCCTCGGCCACAGCCCGCTGCCACCACGCTGCTCCCTCCAGGCAACTCGGCCTGCCCCGCGGGTAGCATCGCCCCTCCGCCTCCCTACCCAGGAACCTGCCCTGGTGCTCCCCCGGGATCCACGTTCCCGAGGATCTGCGCCACGGCGAACCCGTCCCCGGGAGTCCACCCCAGCTGAGCCCCACGGACCCGCCCGCCCCCGTGCACGGCCCTGCGGATCCCGTCCCGACGGCGGCCTCGGCCGTGCCCCGCGCCCCCCCTCCCGGTGCAGGCGGGCTCCCGCGCGGGTGCCCGAGGCTCGGGGCGGCGCGTGACCGGCTGCCGCTGCCGCCGCCCGCTCCGCCGCAGAGCCCGGCCCTCCCGCACCGGCACCGGCACCGGCAGGTCAGCGCGGGGGGCTGCGGCTCCCGGGGCACCAGTACTGGGGCCGCCAGTGCTGCGGCGGGCGGCGGGAGGGGGCTGGCGGCACCGCGGCCCGCGCACCGCGCACCGGGCACCGAGCGGCGGAGCCGGCCCGGCGCGCTGCGGGCGGGGTCGGCGGGATGCGGCGGCCGCACCGTCCCCGCTGTGGTCCCGCGCCGGCCGCGGCCCGACTCCGCAGTGCAGCCCCGTCAGTAACCCGCACCGCGCCGCGGGGCCGCCGCCGCAGTACCCTGGCGGTCCCGGCCCCGTTCCCGGCACGGCGGGTCTGAGCCGCGTGTGCGGCGGCAGCGCGGGGCACCGGGCCGAGCATCCCCGCCGAGATGCGGCCGGGACGCGCCAAGGTGAACCGTGCGCGGCGGAGCGGGGCCGCCGGCGGCG
The DNA here is from genome assembly GCF_963662255.1 of Cinclus cinclus. Lineage (NCBI taxonomy): Eukaryota > Metazoa > Chordata > Aves > Passeriformes > Cinclidae > Cinclus > Cinclus cinclus. The sequence goes on from NC_085057.1 coordinate 9,151,922, forward strand.
GGGATATCGGGCGAGGACACCGGGGATGGAGAATCGGGGAGGGGACACCCGGAGGGACACCAGAACTGAGCACCAAGGAGGGGACATTAGGGATGGAGCACTTAGGAAAGGGACACCGTGGATGTTGGGGGTCGGGACCACTAAGCACTAAGGATCACCCACACCGGAGACACCGGGATGGGGAACACCAGGGGATACTGGGAAAGGGAAGACTGAGTATGGAGCCACTGGGGACAGGGACAGTTGGGAACAGAGCCCAGGGCTACCCGGGAAGGGACGGCCAAGCCACCGTCTCTCTTCCTGGGCAGTAAGTGGCCAAGGGCACAGCAGCACCACGGCCAGTTGCATGAGTTACCTGGGCAGCTGCCATGGATCCTGGCTCACCAGATCCCCATCTCCACAGGGTCGACTCGGTACTCGCCATGGCTGCAGCACAGCTCGTGACTTGGGGGATGCTGCTGGCCACCGGAGTCCCTGCCAAGGCCCAGGGGGTGCTGCCAGTAGGGCTGACCTTAGGTGGGTACCCCTTGCACAGCCTTGCCTGGGGACGGCAGTGGTCAGGCCCGTCCCCCACCTGGGAGGCATCAGGAGAGCCAAGTGGTGCTGGGGCCCCAAGGAGTGAGCACTCGGCAGTCAAGCACCCTGTGCACTGGTCCCCACCACCACAGGCAGGGGATGGCACCAGGACACCCCTGGAGATGGAAGCCACTATGATAGGTGCTGATACCAAGGTCTGGAGGGATGGCAGCACAGTCCCAGCTGTGACAGAGGTGCCACTTGTTGCCTGGCAAGGGCACGAGGCTGAAGACCAGGACAGCTCCCTGCCCCACGGCTCTGCACCAGGGACACCGGGTTCTGAGGCACTCAAGGACAGAGGGGCAGATTCTTCAGTGCCACCCGGGGCAGGGCAGGGCCTGTCCCCATCTAGGCACAGTGTATCCAAGGTAGTCGGCACCCCCAGCCCGCAGCCAACCATATCCACCATTGCCCTGGACCCCACGCTGGCAGCGGGGATGAGGACAGCAGATTCCCACACAGGAGGACACACAGCGGCAGAAGGACAGACAGTGGCCTCGGGCCTCTCTCAGGATGCACAACTCACTTCAGCCAACAGCCAGTCGGTTCCACTGGGCACAGACCCTGTCTCCGATCCCACAGGCACGGAGCCAGCCTGGGGTCCCCATGGCAGCCCTGGCTCTGCGCAGCTGGTTGGCAGCTGGGGGGACACGGGAGGGCCCCCCAGCCCCTCCCCGGATCTGCCCAGCTCTGCCCCACGGCTGCGCCACACCGCCCCATCCTGGGTGCTGGCTGAGCCCTGGACTCGAGTGCTCCCATCCCACCAGCGCAGCACCCGGAGGGCCCCACTCAGCCACGCCACCAGCAGCCCTGGCGATGCAGTCCCCCGCACGGACCCTGGGACTATGGGACAGCGGAGACCCCAGCCCGTCCCAGGGTCTGTCCTCAGCACCGGCCCTGCACCACCCCCTGCCTCCAGCACCGCCACCCCCGGTACCCCGAGCAGAGGTAGGAGCCAGCGCAGTGCGGGGGGACCCCTTGGAGGGACCAAGCCCCCACAGGTGTCAGCGCCCTGCTCTGCTCTCTCTCGCAGGGCTGCTGCCCGAGGAGGACGTTGGCTCTCCGCAGCAGGTCCGGGGCGCCGTGGGGCCTGTGAGCGTCCCAAATGCCACCAAGACGACCCCACAACCAACGGCACATCCCACGACGGGGACGCTTGGGACAAGGCACCCAGGTGATACAGGGCTGCGTCCAAGGCCATCCGTTCTGCAGATTCTGTGGGAGCCCATCCCTGGGGCGTCGGGGCTGGAGGGCGGGGGGGATGGCAGCTATCTTGGGCTGCCCAGCCGGGACACAGTGACACCTTCAATCAGGATTGCCACCTGACAACGGCCCTAATCTACTCCTGCCCGCAGGGATTAGCGCTAAATGCTCGGTGGGTGGGGGTTTCCCCAAGTGGGCGGGGGACGTGACCGGGAATGTGCCACCCCTTTCATTGCGCGTCCTGACAGAGAACTCCGGGAGGCACCGATGGGAATAGCCCCAGCCAGCACAGGGAATCCCCCGCTGCAGTGTTGGGGTGCCGCAGCTGATGCGGCCCAGTGCGGGGTGCAGGTGTGGGCTGAGTTCCACCAAGCCCCCCACTTCCCCCTGACCGTCCCCCTCCCTCCTAACCTGCAGACACGCCAGGGACGCAGACCCCGGCATCCACCACTGCGACCCCCTCGGCCACGTGGCGACGGGCAGGGATGACGCCTCAGCCAGTCCCCCGAGATCCATCGTCACCGCATCCACAGTCCAGCCGTGACCCCCCGACGCTGGGGGCCAACACAAGCGGGCTGCGCTGGGCTGAGCTGCAGCACCAGCTGGGCTTCTCCTGGGAAGCCCATGTCTATGGAGTGGCTGCCGTCTTCCTGCTGCTGGCGCTGGGCTGCCTGGCCGGGCTGGCGGGGACAGCCATCCTGCGGCCCGCACACCTTCCCCACGTTGTGGGGGCCCACGGGCTGCTGCTGGCCGCCTGCCTGCTGCGGGCCACCTTCCTGCTGCTGGATCCCTACGGGGCGAGGGGTCGCCTGCCCACTCCGGCCCTGTTGCTGCTCAACACAGCCCCTTTCCCCCTGCTGCTCGCCGCCTTTGCCCTCCTGCTCCAGCGGCTGCAGCGCCTGGCCCAGCTTCAGCTGCTGCCATCCCGGCTGCGGGGGCTGCCAGCGCTGGGGGCTATTGCTGCCCTGCCGACTGCGGTGATGGGGGTCGCCGACCTGCTGCCGCCTCGGCTGGGGCTCACCGCCGCTCTGGGGCTGCAGGCGCTGGGCTGCGTGGCGGGGGCTCTGCTGCTGCTGGGGGGGCTCTGGGGGTGCTGGCGGGTGCTGCGAGAGCCCTGCGAGGGGCCGGGACCGCAGCCGGGGGCGCGGGCGCTTCTGGTGGCAGCGGTGGCTGGGCTGCCGGTCTGCGGGCTGCAGCTCTACAGCGCTGTGTGGCTGCGAGGGGTCCTGGGGCCCCACGGGCGCTTCTCCCGGCCCAGTTGGGCGACACAGCTCTGGCTGCGGGTCGGCGAGCTGGGCACGGCCGCGGCGCTGCTGGCGGCCGCCACCGAGCCTGTGTGCTGCCGGTGCCACCGCCGGAGCCCCGCCGGCCACTCCTGCTGGGCCAAGGCTCTGCGGTACTTCTGCGCCGGCCGCAAAGCTGAAGCACCCGAATACCCCAACAACTGCTACGACTGGGCCGGAGGCGGCACCGGTGGCACCGGTGTGGAACGGACACCGGCCAACGACATCTCAAAGAACCTCATCCACAACCCGGCGGAGCAGCTGCCCCTGCGGGCTCTGAAGGACAGCAACGAGGTCTGGGCAGCTGGTACGGGGGTGCCGGGGCTCAGCCCCAAGTGCCCCAACATGTTGGCCGCCCGCTCCTGCGCCGCCTTTGAGCAGGGCTCGTCCCCCTCCCTGGGGGAACTCATCTTCCGTCCGCCGTCCCCCATCGACCTGCGCCGCAGCATCGACCAGGCGCTCTGCCGCCGCCACCTCCTGCACGACGGCCTCTTCAGCCGGCCCCGCCGCGGCTCCGGCTCCTCACTGCACGGCTCCCCAGCCCCTGACACTACGCCCAGCTTGGGGCGCATGGTGCGCTGCAGCTCGCTCACGGAGCTGCCCGGCCCCTGCCAGCCCCCCGGCACGGTCACTGTCACCGTCACCGCCTCAGCCAGCTCGCTGGAGAGCAGCTCACTGAAGATCAGCTGGAACCCCTGGCGCCATGGGCTGTCCTCGCCCGACAGCCTGCCCCTGGACGAGGCGCCCAGCCGAGCCCCTCTCCTGGAGCCCACTAGAGTCCCCGGTTGGGACCGTGAGGGTCCCCGCACCTTCCCAGCCCTTGGCAAGGCGGTGGACTCTCGCAGCCTCTCCAGCGACACCATTGAGCTCTGAGCCCGGGACAGGCAGAGAGTGGGAGCGCAGGAGGACAATGAGCCCAATGTCAGGGTGCGAGGGTCTGATCCTGCATCCCTGTAGGGCCGGGTAGGGGTGGTTCCATTTGTGCCAAATGAGATAAAGAAATAAAGAGTTTATGCTGGGAGGAGATGGTCCTGTTGGCATGTGAAAGCGGTGGTGGGCAGCAGCAGCTGGGTGTGCAGAGCTTTATTTCCTGAGATATGGACACACGGACAGATGGGCACACCCCAATGGACAAACCATGGACAAATGCAACGGGCACACTCATGCATCCAGCAGGACCCCCTCACCTGCACAGCACCCTGCCAGTGGCAAGGGGCCCCTGGCCCTCCAGCATGGCAGGGGAGATGGGCTCTGCCCAGGGATGGGGGCAGCTCTCCCAGGCACACAGCTCAGGACATGGGGGGGGCCCAGCCCCCCACTCTCCCACAGGGAATGGCCTCACAGGAGGGGAGTTCTAGAGGGCCAGGAGCCCCAGCCTGAGAGCAGATAGCAGGTTCCCTCCCTCACCTGCCCCTCCATCCCCTCACCTGTCACAATGCCAGGCTTCTCCTCCAGAGCACGAGGAGCTGGGGGCAGCATGCTGTGCCCTCCACACGATGCTGCACTGCCTGGCATCACCCCTCCAGCCAGAGGGGGCTGTGTGGGAGCCCCCAGGATCAAGTACTCCTGGCTCATTCTGCAGGGACAGGGAAAACAAGACCCTATACTAAGGGGGGGCTGGAGGATGCATGCAGGGCATAGCATCATGTGCAGGATGCAGCCTTGGCAGCCAGCCCTGCTTGGGGGAGGCCCTGCACCCCAAGCTGAGTCTGTCCCTCAGCTTTCACCCAGCAGCTCCAGAGCTATCTGCCCTTCATGAAGCCATCGAGGACACGATCACTGCGGTCAGAGAGCCAGTAGCCGGCCATGGCGGCCACGGCACCAATGAAGATGGCGGTGAAGACCATGTCACCCTTGGCAGCCAGCGTGGCAAGGGCACAGATCATCACACCAAAGAACATCTGCTGCAGCACCACCACCTCGTCATCAGTCACGTCATCAAAGAAGCCCTTCTCTGGGGCATCTGCATGGACAACACTTGTGGGAGGGCACAGGTGATCAAGCGAGAGCCCCCCACTATGTCCCACATCCCCTGCCCAATGCCCACGTCCCTCTGTATTGCATTAGGCCATACCAGGGGGCTTGTCCTCAACGCACTGCCCGTCTCGGCGGATGTGGCCTTGGGCACAGACGCAGCGGTAGCTGCCCTCTGTGTTCTCACACACCTCCTGCACCCCTGTGCACACTGGCTCCTCAGCACTGGCACACTCATCCACATCTGGGGGGAAGGCAGGGCTCAGACAGGGCTTGGGCAGTGAAGAGGAGGCAGTATGGTCCCCCAGTCCATAGGAGGCACTCACCCAGGCACTTGGCTCCGTCCCGCCAGTAGCCCTTGTTGCATTTCTTGCAGCGAGCTGGCCCGGCACCCATGCAGCCAATGCAAGCCGTGGAGCAGTCTGCCTCAGGAAAAGGAGCTAGGGTTGCTGCTGGAGCTCCTTCCCAGCCCAGCCAGGGTTGGCCCCAAGCAGGGAAGAGCCACCTGCAGGATAACCCCCCACCTCCCCCTGACCTCGGCATTCATAGGAGCCCTCTGTGTTGACGCAGTACTGGTTGGCTCGGCAATGGGCCATCTCTGTGCCACACTCATCTATGTCTGCAGGAGAGATGGGGATGGCCCCACTGAGCCTCAGCTCCAGGGATGCAGCCCCCATAGCCCTGAGCTCATCTCTGGCCTTCACTCACCGATGCAGCGGTGCTCATGCAGCACCCAGCCCCTCTTACAGCGAAGGCAGCTGGAGTCCTCAGGCCCCGTGCAGCGCCCGCATGCCTGGTAGCACTCTGCAGGCAGGGAGGGCAACGTGGACACAGGCAGGGAGGAGCTGCCTGTACTCAGTGCCTGGGCAGCACTGGCAGAACCCCCACCTACCAGCACACACGAGGTGGCTCTTGTTCCGTGAGGCCTCATAGTAGCCGTCACCGCACTCAGCACAAAAGGGGCCACCATAGCCCGGGCTGCAGACGCAGAGGCCGGTGCCGCGGCGTGTGCCATCGCCATCGCATTGCCCGTTGCCACTGCAGGGCTGCCGGGGCCCACCGGCACAGGCTGCACAGGAAAAGAGCAGCCAGCTGGCAGCCGGGGCAGGGGGCAGCAGCAAGGGCAGCCCCTCCAGCCCTACCAGCACCCCGCTCATCCCACAGTTACTCACACCGGCAGTCCGGGCCGTAGGTGCCAGGTGGGCAGCAAAGCATCAGCCTGTCCACACACAGCCATTGGAAAAAGTCAGGGTGCTGCTGCTGCCTGGGGAGGGGGAGATAGAGCACTCAGCCTCCTGCCATCCCCCTGTGCTCCCTGCCATTCCCATGTCCCTGTCCCCAGACTCACTCATGGAACCACCATTGCTCCACGTGCTCCTCACTCCGCTCCAGCAGTTGGTGGCAGGCAAAGTCTGAGGGGGCACAGACTCCCTCTAGTACCTCCAGAAGACGAGTCTCACTGCAGGGACATGAGCCAGTGTGTGGTATGACTTCTGGAGCAGCTGGGCTCCCCCAGCCCCTCACTGGGGTCACTTACCTGTGCTGGTACTTGGACAGCTTCTCCTCCTCCCAGGCTGTGTTACCCCCACCGAAGCCCTCATGCTCTGTCCGCTCCAGGCCCTGGGTGCATGGGGCAGTGGCAGTGCAGGCATAGAACACCCCAACAACCCCTCTACCCATAGGGTTCCACGACACATATGATCTCCAGGGACCTACCACCCTCTCCCCTCCCCAGAGCCCAGCCACTGTGCCCCTGGGAATGCTGTAGAAGTGCATCCACTTCACCACCACTGTCCCCCACCAAGCCACCCCTCTACTGGGCCCTGTCACCACCCTTACCCCGCAGGCCTGTGATGCCTCTGGACCCCCCAACCACATCACCCCACCCGGGACCCCCTTCGTCTCTGCTCATTGTCACCTCCAGGCCGCGTCCCCCACGTCTGCCACCCATCACTGTCCCCTCCCGTCACTGTCCCCTCGCCCCCAGCATCCCCCGAAGGAGCGGCTGTGTCACCCCATACCCTCAGTGCCATTACCCCCCGTGTGCCCCCTCGCCGCGGCCTCCATCATTCCTGTGCCCCCCCGCCCCGCACCCTGATGAAGCTGTCGGCGAGGCCGCGGCAGGCTCGGCACGGCTCGGCCCCGTCTCGGTGAGGGTCGGGGTCGGCGTGAGCCACCAGCAGGACTCCCCCAAGAAGGGCGGCCCCCAGGAGGGCTCCCCCCAACCCGGGCCCCCTGCGCCGGGGCGACCGCGGCGGCAGCGGCCCCATCATCCATCCGCCCGCCCCGCCCTGCCTGCACCACGTGGGCCGCGCCCGCTGACTCAGCGCCCGCCGCCTCGGCCAATGGGATCGCGCCGCCGCCGCCGGCCTCCCGCTCCCAGCCAATCCGCGCCGCGCCCTGGGCACGCCTACCCGCGCCTTAAAGGAGCCGCGGGCAAAGATCCGGGGAGGGGTAGCGCGGGTGGGTTACAGTCGGTGACCCCACACGGGAGCGGCGCCGGCTCAGTCTCCGCCTAGCTTGGGCGGAACCCTCAAACATGCCCCCCACATCCCTGGCCAAAGCAGGCCGGTTCACCTTCCCCCCTCCACTCAAACTGGTCCAGTTCCCTCTCACTGTACCCAAATTTGCCCAGTTCCCCCTCATCTCACCCTAAACTGCTCCAATTTCTTCTCACACTTTCCCCCAAACTGTCTCAGTTGCCAATCATTCCCCAATGACCGGGTTCAGTTCCCCATCACCACCCCAAATTGGTCCAGTTCCCCTTCATACCCCTAAACTGGTCCAGTTCCCTATCCACCCTCCAACTAAACAAACCCCCTTTCCTTTCACACCCCAAACAGACCAGCCCCCTTCCTGTCCCCAGCCCCCTATACCTCCCCATCATCCCTCTCCATGCCATCTGAGTCGACCCCATCACCCTTTCCCAACCCATCCATTCCTTGCCAGACTCAGAGTTGGATGCACACTCAGAAAAAGCACTGTCACCCCTTTATTCTCCAACTGCCCGCTCCAGAGCCTCGGCCACTGCAGCCACGTATGGCTGTAGCCAGCGGCCCCTCTGCCGAGCTGGGCCTGCCAGTGCCTGCAAGAACCCCTCCATCTCGCTGGGCAGTGCAAAGGCAGGGGCTGCCCGCAGCGCTGGGGGCACTGCTGGCACCAAGGCCTCCAGCCAGGCCACCACGTAGTGCCCACTGGCCACCATCAGCACTGGCATGGCACAGGACAGAGCTGCTGCAAACACCTCGCAGGGTGCCACCGTGGGGACATCATCAGGGTCAGGGTTGTGCCAGGGCCCAAGGCTGCTTTCAGCAGCCCCGGACTCTGGCACAACCTTGCCCCCGGCGTCCCACTGGTGTGCAGCAGCCACGGCTGCCGGGGAGAGGAGGAGGACGATGATGTCACTGTCACGCAGTGCCCGGTGGTGCTGGGCGTGCAGCCAGGGCAGTGGCCCCAAAGCCGCAACCCCGCTGCCACCCCCCGGTGCTGCCACCACCGTCAGTCCCAGTGAGTGCAGAGCTGCCATCAAGGCACAGGCTACCCGCTCCGCCACCGGTTCTGCTGCGTGCACCAGCAGTGCTCGCCGGCCTTGCAGCGGACCTGAGTGGAGGATCATCAACGTCTGCATCCCTCTGGGCACCCTGTACCCACCCTATGGTGTGAGGCGTGCTGGGAAGCACCCACGATGGAGGAGACCATCCCCTGCCTCTGTCACCCAAGCTCTGCAGCACCCCATGTACCCAAGCTAAAGAACATCCACAATGGGAAGCAGCTGAGACCACCACTGACGTGAGTCCCCCACTCCCCTTGCCGAACCCTTTACCTACCCTAAGGGACAGACATGGTGGGAGGCAGGTTGCAATCTGCCCCGTCCCACCCCCCCCATAGGGTTCTCACCCTCTTCTCTGTTTACCTATACCCCTACCTACCCTGTCAGGCAGGCAAACATGAACTAATCCGAGTGGGGGACCCCCTCACTCTGTCTTCTGATCCCTCTGCAATAGGCATAGACTGTCCACTCCCCCCGAAGCCCCAGGCTCAACCCACACTCACCCTTGGAGCCATAGGAGCCAGCCCTCAGGGATTTGAGCCATCCTGCAGGGAGGAGAGGCAGTGAGATCCCAGGAGGGGCCCCAGGCCAGACTTAGCCCCCAAAAGTGCACCACTCACCTTTCATATCCTCCTTCTTCATCAAGAGCAGCAGCAGGAGACAGGTGGCCCCCAGCAGCACCCCCATCCACACCAGTGCCCAGTGGGTACGCAGGTCTGCAGAGCAGGATCTGCATCCGCCAAGGGCCCCCGGCACCCAGCAAAGGTCTCCAGTGGCTCCACAGTGGGGTCCCCTACCTCAGCCCTCTATTATCCCTCCTCTCCCCCACCACAGCTGTCAACACTCACATTTGTGCAGAGGACAGGCCCAGAACACAACCCCAGTGCTGTTTGATGGGTGCCACAGCTGTGGGGGACACAGGGACATGTCAGACACTGCCCAGTGCCTGCCCACTGCCCGCTGCCTGTTCACACTGACCTGCTGGCACTGCCCCCCTGCCATGTCCTGCTGCAGATCCTGCTCCAGCAGCCCAGGGTGCCCTGCTCCCTGCAACAATACAGCAGGTCAGACACCAGTGCCAGGACACCACCATCAGGACATGGGGGTCCCTTCCTCTTTACCGTGCTGGTGAAGCTGGCAAGGGGTGTGCAGGCACCCCACTCCATGGCACACAGTGAGGCATTCCCCCCATGCTCCAGCAGTAGGAGATCATCAGGGCGGCCAGGCAGTGCTCCTGGGAATATGCCAGGGGGCTGGGTAGGTGGCAAGGGGAGGCCAAGGAGGGCTCCTCCCCAGCAATGGGCCATGGGACCCACAGGCTGCCCCTACCCTCCCACCCCAGCAATACTCACGGTCCCGCAGGCACTGGGTCAGCCGGACCTGACCACTGCTCCACACCTGCCCCAGAGAGTGGATTATTAGTGCCTGGGGGTGATGTGGGGCTACCCGTGGGGCATCTGTGGGGCAGAGTGGTTTCCTACCTGCACGCAGAGGTTGGGGTGTGGCCGGAGCCCTCCAAACTCCTGGGGTCCCTGTGAGTAGAAGCGATGTTCTGTAATTGTCACCACCATCCTTCACAAAGCCCCCAGTGCCCTACAAAGCTCCACTGAGCCCCACTCACCTGCCCCCCAGCAGGCTGCTGCAGGCCAGGGAGGGGTTGGCAGGGCCCAGAGGGCACTGGCTGCCAGCAGGGCACCAGTTCAGCCAGGAGGTCGCAGGGGGCTGAGAGGGAGCAGGTCAGCACCTGCCCCTTGATGTGCAAGACCAGCCGGCTCTGTGCCCACAGGCGCTCCCAGGCCTCAACATCTGCAGCGGCACCAGGAGAGGGGTGTCACTCCATATGGTCAGGTCCCCCTGTGTCCCAGCCCCCTAGAACCCAGCCTCAGAGTGAAGGTACCATGAGAGAAGGGGCACAGGGTGGCCCGTAGTGGGTCTTGGGTTTCCGGCCAGACCTGGGAGTGGGGAGAGAGACAAGAAAAGTAGCCATGCTGTCACTGTGACCTGGCTGGCTCCCTTGGGATGCCAGAGGGAGATATATGGAGCATGGAGCCCCTCTTTAGTGGTATCCTGCCAACCCCACAGTGCCCAGTTGGATGCCCACCTGCAGGCAGAGGCAGGGCAACACCTCATCAGCGGGCAGGACATAGTTCATGGGACTGCTCTGCTACCAGCAACCAGATGTGGGTCACCCCATGGCAAATCCACACCAGCAGGGTCACCCAGGGGGATCTACTCCCAGGGGACCCTCCCCCAGCACACTACCTATAACACAGACACGGCTTCTCGGGAATGGGGAGGAGGGCAGCGACTGGAGAACAGATAGGGTGGGGGCGTCAGGGAACGGGGTGCATACTCACCATGGTCACTGCACGCCCCGGCCCACTGGTGCCATGGCTATGGTTGTGGTAGAGCCGGAGTGTGTAGCTGAGCCCTACTGCAGCCCCCTGCACTTCCACAACCACCTCCTTCTGCCCCGGGGAGACCCGCAGCCTGGGCACTGTATCAGAGGCAGCTCAGGTCACCCAGCTCCTGGCACTGCCCACCCAACACCAAGGCACAGGGCACGGCACCCCAAGGGTCACTCTCATCCCTGGTATCCACTGCCCAGCTCCCCTCAGGGGATGCAAACCGAAGCGGGGTGACAACAGCACCTACCTTGGCACTGGGGGACAGAAGCCTGTGCCGCAGGCCACAAACAGTCTGTGGGGACAATGAATCAGTGGCGAGGGGGGCTGGGGCCACTGCAGGGGACCTGCTGGGGCTTACCTGGCACCCGCTGCTGCTGGCTCAGCCTTTGTCGGCCCTGTGAGTTCATGTATGCTGAGACGTGGAGTTTGGAGCCCAGCGGTGCCTCGAAACACCGGAAGATCACCCAACCCTGGGCAGGAAAACCACCACCCCACTGCGGTGAGGAACCAGCACTGCCAGTACCCTCTGCCCTGAGGCACGGAAACGGGACCCCTGTGCCACAGAGATGCGCTGATGCCGGTGCCCGCATCCCCAGTGCCCAGGGACTGACAGTGTTGGGACACCCATCCCTGGTGCCCCGCATCTACACACCATAGTTCGGCCACGCAGCGTGGGATCCAAGGGTGCCCAGACCTCCACGGCCACACAGCGGGATGAGGTGTACGCGTGCCCAGAGAGAAGCAACAGACCAGTAACGTTGGGCTGGGAGGAGGTGGCCCCAGTCGCTGGTGACCACTGTCCCCCATCACCACTATCCTCTGTCCCAGAGATGCCAGGCTGCGCCGAGAGGTGGGACTCGGTGGCAGTGCTGGTGGCAAGTGGCAAGGCCAGCCGCACATGTGCCTCCAGGCAGGGCACGCAGGCCATTGGCTCGGTGCAGCGCAGCGCCGGCTCCAGCCGCAGACGAGCCAGGGCCAGCCCGTGCCTGGACCCTGGGGGCTCTGTCCCGCAGAGCACATCGGTATCTGGGGGGACGGAGAGGGAAGCATGGGGGAGGAGTCCCCATGCCCTTGGGGGGGGGGGGGGTTGGCCATGGCATGGTGATGGTACTTACCCAAGAGGCGGCAGGTGAGGCCCTGGGGGAGGCAGGGGTGAGGCCGGTGGTGGTGCCAGGTGCCCGACGCCAGCGCGCTGGTGACACCAACTCACCTGGGAGCAGGCCAGGGTGTCCCGGGGGTCCTCACGGCCACCCGCCGACCCCACCACCAGCATCAACAAGAGCTGCCCCAGTGCGTGCATGGTGGGGCCGGGGCCTTGGGGTGCCCCGGCCCCACGCTGGCTACTCCCCAACAGCTCCTGTCCTGGCTCCACGGGCCTCACCGCCGCCGCCGGCTCCTGCTTCCTGCTCTGATCCCGGACACCCGGGTCCTTGCGTGGCGTCAGCAACCGCCCTGGGGTGGGGCCTCCTGTTCCCGCACCGACCTCGGAGGGCTCCGTACCTCGGCACCCTTGGGGAGAGCTTGTGGCCCCACAGAGACGAGTTGGCTCCATGGCACGGGCACGGTGCCAGGCTGGCCCCAGGCAGCCGCGGCGGCTGTGGGACCTGGTGTGGCAGCCGTGCCGGCACGGGCTGTGCCCCGTCGGGTGCGTCCTCTTGCATCTCCGCGCTGCAGAGGAGCGCTGGGCAGCCCCCAGCCCTCCAAGGCACCAACAAATTCCCCCGGTACACCAGAGAGACAACAGGGCAGGGTGAAATGACACCTTTATTGCTTCCACCCCAGACCAAGTCCTGCTGGCAATGCCGAGGCAGAGCAGGGCCGGGCTGTGCCCAGCACCTGTCCCTCTATAGCACCTGCGCCTGGGCAGGGCAGGGAGCCTCCTCCTCTCGCAGATTCTTCCTGCACCACCCCAACCCCTCGCTTGGCTGTGGCGTCCAAAGGGCTTCTACGGGCTCTCCTCTGGAGCCGGTGCCTGTATGGGAGTAAAGCTGCCCCTGCTTGGGACAGCATCTCTGCTCCTGGTCACAGATGACCAGCTGGATGCTCACTCTGGCCCCATCAGTGCACTCCATGACTGAAGCCAGTCCTGTTTGGACCTCCGCAGCCCCTTCCCAGGGCACCCATGGGTACTCCTCCTGCTTCTGCAGTGGGGACACGCTCACCTGAGCCCTGCCTTTTCCCGGCAGAACCCCTGCCCTCACCGGGGGGCCGCACCCAGCCCTGCACCCCCTGCAGCCATGCCCAGCTCTGGCCCAGCCTGGGTACTCAGGTGCCAGAAGCTGCCTCGGGGGGCCGGGGTGGGGCACTGCCCTCTCCAGCCCCCACCTCCTGCAGCTGATGCAGGAGGCGCCCTGTCCTGCCCCAACGGCAGCGGCGAGGGGCCGGGGGGCTGCCCCGCAGGGCACCCAGCAGACCGGGCAGCTGCCGAGGCAGGCGGTAGGTGGGCAGGGGCCGAAGGGGTCGGGGGACATCGCGGGGGCTGCAGAGCCGGCTGAAGTATGCCAGGACCCACCCACCACCACGGCCCGCTGCCCCGAGCTCCCCATGCAGGCAGGCCATGGCTGCCCCAAAAATGTCATGGGCATCTCCAGGCGTCCCGTCAGCCATCCCGACCTGCCACCGATGAAAGAGCCGGGCACTGCCCCGGCTCCAGAGGAGGAGGACAGTGCCACGCTGGCGGCTCACGCAGCTCCGCTGGGCATAGAGCCAGGGCAGGGTTCCCGCCTGGCCCAAGCCACCTGCTTCCCACAGGTCCAGGTGCACGTCGCAGCCCAGCCCTGCGCGCAGCCGCTCGGCCAGGGCACACACCAGTCCCAGGTGCTCCTCTGAGTCTGGTGAGTACAGCAGCAGCACAGGGCGCCCGCCAGGGACACCTGCAGGTTGGAGGGGACAGCAGTGACAGATCAGCTCCTACTGCCATCCCCTGGGGACACCCTGGCATCCAACAGCATCTGCCGTCCACCACCCTGGGACCCCCTGCAGCCCAGGAACTGGCACCCCCTGGCACTCCAGCCCCTCTTGCCGTCCCTCATGCAGCCCTCTTGGGTACTTCTCACCATCATCTGGCCTCCAGGCACCACGGCAGTTGAGGAACAGCACAGTCACCACCAGTCCCAGTGCCAGCACCAGCCCCAGCAGTCCGAAGTGCCTGCGGGAGACTGGGAGAGGGTCAAAAAAGGGGGTGTCTTCCCATTCCCACTGCCCCTTGAGTCCCCTCCAGGACCCCCTCTCACCATCGGGACAGAGCAGCTGCTTCCGAGCAAAATGCACATCCGAGCGCCACACCTGGGGAAGGGGATGGGTAAGAGGGGGACAATGTTGGGTCCCCCATAGCACAGATGACAGCACAAGGGTCACCTTACCAGCACACAGCTGCCCAGGACCTGCACTGGCAGCAGCAGTGCCAACTCCCCTGGAGCAGAACCCTCTGACTGCAAAGCACAAGGGCAGGGTTAGTGCAGGTTTGTCCCCACTATGTCCCCCCTAAGCCCTGCACCACTCACCTGTGTGACAGTGTAGACTGGGGCCTCAGGTTCACACTGCCCCCCCTGGCGCTGGCACAGGGCTGCACTGAAGGCTGCAGGGATGCGGGAAGTGAGGTGCAGGTGCAGCTGGAGCCCCCAGACCCTCACTGAGACATTCCAGGCAGTCTCTGCAGCCACCAGAAAGAGGGCAGGTTGAAGGATGTCCAATAGGGTGACGGGTGCAAGGGACCCCAGGGTAGGGATGTGCTTAGCCCAGGGCTGCCTCCTGCTCATAGGGCTCACCTGGCTGGTGGGGACACTCCACATGGCTGCTGTTCTTGTAGGAGAACTGAGGGGAGGTGGGATCAACAAAGGGGCAGGGTGAGCTGTCCTCACCCACCACAGCCCCCCAGCCCCTTTCGAGATGGTGCCCACCCACCCACAGGGGCTTACTCGGAAGCAGAGCTGGGGGTGCACATCCACCTTGTCCAGTACGTACATCTGGAACAAATGGGGAGTGTGTCACAGTTATCATCTCTGACCCACACAGCCCACAGGCACCCCAGTGCCTACCCACTGCTCTGTAAGGACTCTGAGATCCAGTGGATGCCCCAGCCAGTATCACAGTCCCACATCCTGTGACACCTCAAGATCAAGAGCCCACACCTGGTCATCCTCACTGGCTGTGGAATTGGGGATGTCGTGACAGGGTGCAGCCTCATCTGCTGCCTCCCTCCAGCAGAGGGTGGCCCGTGGGTGCAGGAGGCAGCTGGCATTCAGGGCCATTGCCATCTGGTCCTTGCTGCTGGTACTGTAGTCGTGGAAGTGCACTGAGGACCACAGCTCGGGACCATCTGTGGGGCACCATATCAGTGGGGTAGGGAGACACCAGGGGACACCCCTGGGACTCAACGACCCTCCCCACAGGCACCAGGCACTCACAGGCATCTGGCCGGTCATGGAAGGGGCAGTGTTTGCTCCGAGGGCTGTCGTGGTGGGAGTAGGAGGCCTAGGGCAGCAGAGTAGGACAGCCAGGGCAGGATATACCCCCACCCCTCATGCGAGGGCAGAGGAAGGGGCTCGGGTGGCTGTAGGAGAGGACAACCCACCTCAATGCAGAGGCAGGGCACCAGGAATTCGTATGGCAGTGAGATGTGGTGGCCTCCCGGCACCAGCACCTGCAACATGGAGGGAGCATCAGCTAGCAGGGATTGTATCCCCTAGTCTGGAATGGGGGTGTCGTGGGGCAGAGCTGTTACCTGCTGGTGGAAGGGCCGGGGCAGCTCCGCACACTCCAGGGCCAGCTGGTGGCACAGCCTCACCATGAGGGCAGGACCCGCGGGCACCCACACCTCAATGGTCCGTGCCTCAGGAACCCAAGCATGGGTAAAGACAGGACCTGCAGAGCAGGCGGGGGGTCAGCTGGGGGTCCAGCATCTCCCCCAGAACACCTCCCAACCCCTTCAGTCTCACCGGGCGGCTCAGTGGTGACCAGATGGCTGCAGCTTAGGGCCAAGCCCCGATCTGGGATAGTGCGAAGGGAGACGAGGACTTGCCGCCCGCTCTCTGCCGGGAAGCAGTCGAACTGCACCTGCCACTGCGGGGAGTAGGGGGTCACCGGGGATACTCCGGGCCTTGGTGTCCTCCGGCTCCACCGCCCACCGCGGACTCACCGTTGAGCTGCCCAACACCCGGCGTCGCTGCCAAACCTGCAGCCAGCCAGCCCGGTTGGAGCCCAGCTCCAGGAAGGTAAACTGCAGTCCCCGAACACCGCCGAGCTCTGCGAGAAACAGGCGTGGGGTACTGACATGGGTGGGGGGACGGGATGTGTGTCCCCTGCCGCAGGGATGCCTGGCCCCCGCCACCCCCGCCCTACCTGAGGTGGGGAGGGCCAGGCGCACCCGCAGGCAGGGCTGGCAGGGCTGCGCGGGCAGGCACAGCCGGGCACGGCTCAGCGACAGGGCGGGCGGCTCCAGCGGCGGCCCGGGGCGGGAAGGGCGGCGGCAGCGGGGACGGCTCAGCGTCCTGTCGGCTGCAGGGGGAGAGCAGACGGGGGGCGGCCGTGCGCCGGGGGTCCCACAGGCAGCACGGGCCCCGGGGACTGGGAGTGCTTGGAAGGGGGAGAACCCCGGAGAGTCCCGGGGAGGTGTACTCGGAAGGGAGGTGCCCCGGGGATTGAGAGTCCCGGCAAACCGGGAGCTTCGGCGATTCGGAGTTCTCGGAAGCGGGAATCCCTGAGGAACAGGAGTCCTCGGAAACCGGGAGAGCCCCGGGGATCCGGAGTCTTTCGTAGTGGGGAGCCCCAGGGACCAGGAAGTTTCGGGGATCAGGAGTCCTCGGAAGCGGGGTGCCCCGGAAACGGGGAGCGCTTTCTCCCCGCCATCCTCCAGGACCCAGTAGCCGCGGGCAGGGGAAGCCCCACGGTCCCGCCACCCCCTGGAGCCGGTATCGCCGGGCAGGAGCAGCCCCGCGCTGACAGCCCTGCCCCGCCGCTACTCACCGGTGGCCCGGCACTCCTGAAAGCAAAGAAACGGGGGTGAGCGCGGCGCCGCCCGCCACCCACCTTCCCCAGCCACCTCCCTTCCCCGGTGCTCACGAAGTTGGCGGAGACCCGCAGGCGGGTCACGGCGGCCCCGGTCCCGGGCGGCAGCAGCAATAGCAGCGCGGCGGCAGCGGCGAGCAGCACCGGGCGCCCCATGGCTGAGCGCCGCCGCTCCCCGCCCCGCTCCGGGCCGGCCCCGCCGCATTCCTCCACCGGCACGTGCGGCACCGCCGGCCTCCACCCCCCCTCCCCGCTGCCAGGCGGCGCTTCCTGCGGCACAGATACGCGTGGGAGAGCGGACGGTGCTTTATTTCCATAGAGCAACGCGCGGAGGAAGGGGCACGGACCCCAGGGACCCTGCACGGCCCCAGCCCTCGGGGGTCTCCCCCTTGCATGCGTGCCCGGGGCCGTGGTATGGCTGACACCCAAGCCCGTGGTCCCCGAGGATCCCCCACCCACCGGAGCTGCGCCAGCGCTGCCCCACAGGACTGAACTGCAGAGCTTCAGCACCTCACGGAGCCCACCTATCCCCACTCATTTCTTCTTCTTCTCCTGCGTGCTAGTGAACCAGGAGTCCAGCAGCTTCTTGCTGTAGTAGAGTTGCCAGCCATGCACCTGCGCGGCCACCACCACCACCAGGTACATGACAGAAACGGCCGAGAAGCCGAAGATGAAGCGGTAAGCTTTGCCGTGGCGGTACAGCTGCTGTGCCATGGGGAACATCTCCATGGCTCCGTAGATGAGGGGAGCCATGGAGAAGAGGCCGGTGCTGATCATGGAGAGTACCAGGTAGCTGATGTTGTTGCGGGGGAAGGACAGGAGGCCCAGGAGGGAGGGCAGGATGCTGAGCAGGTAGGGATACTCCCACTGGTAGGGCATGGCCACCTGGTCGTGGGGTAGCAGCTTGAGGTGCCCCACGACCATCTGGGCCAGGAGCAGCAGCCAGATGACCACATGCGTGTAGATCAGCTTCTTGATCTCCGACTTGAGGGTCACGCTGGGGAGAGAGCGTGGGGCCATCAGGGCCTGCGGGGGTCGCGTGTCCCCCCCCGAAACCCCGGGAAAGGGGACACCTACCTCATCTGGTAGTGCGAGGCCACGCGCTCCCGGTGCTGGAAGTCGCTGCCATCGGTGCCGGCGGCGCGGGGACCCCCGCGGGAAGCCATGGTGCTGTCCCGGGGAGACAGAGCGTCAGGCGGGGCCGCTCCCTGCCCGCCTCCCCAGCGCAGCCCCGGCACAAATCCCCGGGCCTCCCTCCCACAGCGACAGCCTCAAGGCTCCCTCCCCGTGACCGCCCGGCCCTTCGGGACATCCCCGGGGTGACCCCCCATAGGTGACACCCCCGGCCCGCCGCTCCCCGCGGTGCCACACCTGCGGGCGGGACCCTCTGCCCGCGCTTCCGCTGCTCTATGGCCGCAGCCGCCGGCTCCGGATGCCGGGGGGGAGCGCTCGGCGCAGGCGCGGCGGTGCCGCCATGGCGGGGACCGGGGGCGCCGCCGCCGCCGCTCGCGGACTGGCGCGCTCGGGACCGGGAGCGCGCACCGCGGGGTTAGCGGGGCGGGGAGGGATGTGTACATGGGGTGCGTTTATGTGTGGGGTGCGTGTGTACAGAGGGTGTGTGTGTACTTGGGGTGTACTGGCACCTGGAGATGCACACGCGTGGGGGCAGAGGGGTTAGGAGGCGTTGTGGCACTGGGGACATACCTGTGGGGTTGCAGACGTGTGAGCACAGAGCGTGAGGAGACACGCGGAGAGGAGGGCGGACAGTGGTGGGTGAGATTTATGGACACGGAGAGTGGGGTGACTGAGGCAAATCCCACCTGTATCCCCCTGCCCACTTCATCCCCTGCAGGTGGAGGCGGCTGCTGGGCTCCGAGGAAACGCTGAGGCTGTTGGAGGGCTCCGTGTTGCACCGGGAAGGTACCTGCAACAGGGGAGAATAGGGGCAAGGGAGACAAGGGAGTGAGGGAGGTGCATCCTGACCAGACTTACCCTCACTAGGATCCCTGCTGGCACTGAACAAGCCCGCGGGCCTCCCAGTTTTGGGTGAGTACAGGACAGCAATGGGGGGCGCTGCAGGGCTGGGGGGCTCAGTGGGTGCTGACCTGCCAGCATCATCCCAGGGCGCCCTGGGGACCTGAGCCTGGATGCACTGCTGCCCACACTGAGACGACGCCTGGGCCTCGCTGCTGAGCTCCACGTAGTGAAGGCTCCTGCCAGGTATGGTAGGAGGTTCCAGGCTGGAGGTCCTGGGGTGGAGCTGGGGCTGCCTTTCCCCTTCCTGATCTCAAACAGCCATGTCCTGCAGGGAGTATTCTGGCCTTGTCCTCCTGTCCAGCTGCTACCACACCACTAAGAAGCTCCAACAGTTCTTCACCAATGCTCGCTGGAGAGGCCAGTACCCTGCCACATATCAGTGAGTCCTTGGGACCCTGCCATGCTGGCACTGGGGGTCCTGTCTCCTTCTCACCACCTTACCCTACAGTGCCATCACCGTGGGAGTCCCGGCAGAGGTGGAAGGTGAGATCCGCACTGGGCTGTGCTGGCAGCAGCAGGGGGACAGAGCCATGGTAAGGGGGTGCCAGTGGGCTGCGGGCGCAGGGGATGCCCCAGGGGGTGCTGAGTGCTGTGCTTTGCAGGTAGTGCCAGTGCCAGCCCCAGGCCGCCGCAGTCTGGCCAGGAAGGATGTGAAGAGCACCCTCACACGCTACCGTGTGCTGAGCACTGCGGGGGGCTGTGCCCTCCTCCAGCTCCAGCCCAGGACAGGTGAGTGGCCCCCCCAACACCTCCACCACCCCATCCATGCTTCCTGACCCCTGCAATCTCACCACCTTCCTGTTCCTCTGCAGCCTTTCCAGAACAACTCCAGGTGCACCTGACGTTGCTGCTATGCCCGGCCCTGGGTGACCATAAGCACTCTTCCCATGTGGGCAGGGTGCTGGGAGTGCCCTTCTTTCTGAGCCCTGAGACCACCCCAAGCCGCACACAGGTACATGGCCTGGGTGGATGCTGGGTGGGGCATTCAGCACAGCCCTCAGTGATCCCACTGAGGTGCCCACTCACATTGCAGGTACTGGACGAGGAGTTGCTCTCCCAGCTGGGGCTTTCTCCAAGGCAGCTCCATCACCTCCCACTCCACATCCACCTGCAGGAGTTAGTGCTGCCCGAGGGCCCCCTCTGTGCCCCACCACCACCCTACTTTCTGCACACTGTACGCTGTCTGGGGCTGCCTGAGCACCAGGAGCCCTAGTACTGCAGAGGGACACCATTTTCACCCTCTGCCACCCCATTAAAATCCCCCCGCTGCTGCCTGGGTAGCTCAGCACTCAGTTCTTTCCTTGGCACACAGACAGTGCGTTTCTCCTGGCTGTCCCTCTGGCATTGCTGGGGGCACCAGCCCTGGTTCCAAGTGCTAGAATGCAGCAGTGTCATCACGCACGACAGCTTCATCTGGCAGGGGCGACTTCAGGCAGGAGCTGAGGCAGCTTTTCCTGCCTGTTCTCTGCCCTGGTAGCCGCAGTTCCCACCCACATCCCCATCCCAGGGGTAGTTCTTGCCCTCCCTACAACTCTCACACACTGATCTGAGACAGACTCCTTATCACAGAATCATTTAAAATTGCTCATAAGGAAGGAGGTGGGTATCACAACACATCAGTGGGAGCTCTTCAGGATGAGAGGTAGCCTGGTACTGCAATGTTTGCCCAGCAAGGACAGGCAGGGTGCTGTCCGCTTCTGGGGGTGCCTCAGTGTCCCAAGTCTTCTGCATCCCATTGGAAGCTGCTGTGTACTTCTGTTCCAGGAATGGGGTCGTGGCGCTCTATGCAGATAGAGGTTGGCGTAGGGGCTTGGCAGGAGGGAAGGAGCGTGAACAACCCTGGGATAGCCAGGGGTTGCTGGGAGTTGCCCGGGGTGGTGGCACAGGCACCCAATCCAGGGGACAGCCATTGATCTGGGGCCGCCCAGGTAGGCGACTGAGCCCTGGCAGCTCCTGGCTCCCAGCAGAGGAGGCCCAAGGCTGTTGTGGTGGGGAGTCAGAGCTGGGAGAAGAGCAGTGGCTCCGTTGCTGCAGAGGAGGCAGCTTCCCTGTTGCTGCTCTGGGCTGGGTCACCTGGGCGGTTCTGCTTCGTGGGGCTGCAGACGACTTGGAGGCACTGGGTACAGTGATGGTGGGAAGTTGAGGCTGTGGTCTCTGGGTCACCTGGGTGGGTCTGCTTCGTGGGGCCACAGACGACTTGGAGGCACTGGGCACAGGGACGGTGGGAGATTGACGCCGTGCTGTCTGGGCAGTTCTGCCCCCTGGTTCTGCTCCCTGGGAGAGCTTGGGGGCACAAGGCACCATGATGGGGAATTGATGCCATGCTCGCTTGGGTACATGGGTGGCTTTGGCCCCTGGGGACACAGGGTGGTGGAAGACCTTGGCCACAGCAGTGGGGGGCTTATCCTGTGCTTGCTGCTGTGCTGGCTGGACCTTCTTCAGGGAACAGCCTTTGACCATCAGCTTCACACGTGCTGACAGAGGCTTGGGCACAGCTGCCTGCAGGGAGACAGCAGGGAGTGAGGGCTCAGGGTGGCTGGGGGAATGTCTGCCCCCCATCCCCCAGCCTACCTCCTTGTAGATGAGTTCAAACGCTCCAATGGAACAGGTGGGGTTTTCCTTGCGGTCGAGCACCAGGCGCAGTGTGTCCCGCTGGACGTTGGCACAGAGCCGTCGGGTCACTGCTGAGGAGGGGCTCATGGTGGGGCAGGAGTTGATCTCCAGCAGCCAAGGCTGGAGGTCCTCCCCAACAAGAAAGTCTGCCCCATAGAGCTCAAAGCTGCCCTTGCGGAAGCCCACGCGATCCTGGGCACTGCGCAGAGTGTTCAGGATTGCCGCCTTCATGCCGGGCACCAGCAACTGGTGCCAAGCATCTGCCTGCCCCATTTGTGCCAGGTATTCCTGGAACTGCTTGTTGGACCAGATCTTGTCGGGAGGCACACGGGGGTCCTGGTCTGGTGATGTGTTGTAGCACTTCTGGACGGAGACATTGCAGAGGTGCCTGGCACTGGGGCAGGGAGAGTAGGGCTAGGTCAGGGGGTGCCAGGGTGCTGGGATGTGGGGAGCCAGGGTGGGAGGCACTCACCGCTCCAGGTGACACAGGGAGAAGGGCCAGGAGCAGAAGCGCAGGTAGCAGTCTTGGTAGAACCAGACAGTCAGTGGCTTCCAGTCAGTCACAAGAAACCATTGCCGGATGTCAAATTTGGTGCCGAAAATGGTCAGCAGCCGCTCCACGTACTTCTGCACCACCCACCTGCCCATCTGCACTGAGGGTGCTGTGCAGGTCCATGCCAGCTGCAGCACCTCCTCCAGCCGTGTCGTGCAGATGATGCCTGGGGAACACAGTGATAGTGGGACCCCTCCTAAAAGGGGAACTTGTGTACTCCCTGCTCCCCCCAGCCTTACCCCTCCCTTGGGATTCAGCACCAGGCTTGAGGATCCAGACATTGAACTTCCCCTCCATGTCAAGCTGGGGCAGCTGCTCTGCCAGGCGCTGCAGCAGGTTCTGGCACTGCTTTTGCTGCTGCCTGGTCAGCACCAGCTCTGCCCCCTCACTGTGGGGAGGAAGGGGGCTTCAGCATCAGCCCTGCCTAATGCCCCCAGTCCCCCCATCCCACTCAGCACTCACTGTGCCACACGGTAGTATTCCTGCAGGAAGTGGTCCCAGTCAATGCATGTCCTGCAGGGGGACGGGGTGCTCCTGTCAATGTCCTGGTGCTGCAGAACACTCAGATGCTGCTTACAGACCTCCAGGGCTTCCTCCACCAGCTCAGGATACAGGCGGCAGCCTGGCCACACTGTGGAATGCTTGGGGTGAGAGGTGTGACTCCTATGGGAGCTTTGGGCCACAGTCTCCCTGCGGGATGGGTGGCTTTGGGTGCATGGGAATGGGGGGGGGGGAGCAGAGCACCAATAAGGTGGGCTAGTAGGAGGGAGTAGGGGATCTCAGGCCACAGCCATGAGCAGAGCCTATGCCTTCAAGCTCAGCCGTCATTTGTCCTTTACTCTGTACTCTCTGCCAAGCTCCATGTACTCACCTGCCCTCTTGGCAGAGTTTGGGACCTGCTCAGTCCTCACTGACATATCCCCAACCTCCTCTACGGCCAGTTTGAGCAGGCTGCGTGCTGCTGTCAGGCGGAAATCATCTGCAAGAGGGAGGCATTATCCCCAGCCAGTCCTATACAGGACACTGGAGCAGTGGGAGCACAGGTAGGGACAGGAGGGCAGCAGCCTTCAGCTCACCAATGAAAGCTTCTCTCTCATCCATGTTCCCCAGCCGGTAGCACCGGGGGAAGAAGGTGTTGGGGTCAGCTTGCTCAATCCATGGCAGGTTTTGTAGGCTGAGGCACAGCCCCTCCTGTTTAGAGGAGGTTGTTAGTCCCTACTGGACCCCATCCCCCTCCCCAAGGGCTCCAGCCTCCCACCTTGGTGGTGAACGCATCCACCCTGGAATAGTGGTTCACCACATTGTCCTGCTGCAGCAGCTGACGGTCAGTGGCTTCAAGGAAGTTAGTCCAGATGAAGTTTGGCAACTGGTCCCGCACCAGGTAGGACTGGTGGAGGGAGGAAGCCAGGGTGGGATACAGAGTCCCCATCCCACCCTCATCCCCTGTGCAAGGCTGTGCCTGTGCCTGGGGGGAGGGGCGAAGGGTGCTGGGGGCAGTGGCAGAGCTCAGCCCCAGCCCTCTCTGCTAACCATGAGGTCATGGATGCCATTGGGGTTGTCATCACACTGCTCTTCCTCCTTCTCTTCCTCCTCCTCCTCAGCAGGTAGCCATGGGTAGTGCTGGGGGTCTCTGGTCCCCAGAAAAGGCTGTGCCCCAGCACATGAGTTCAGCAGTTCCTCCCCCTGCCCACCACTACCATTACTTTGCCCTGTCTCTGGCTGCTGCTTGTTTTGGTGACCACGATGCTGCTCCAGCCGTCTGCCCGTGTCAGGGAGCTTCCTCTCCACCCAGCCCCGGGCTCGCAGCAGGCGGCGGATGATAGGGTAGGGGCCCTGTACCATGAAGATCTTCTTCTCCTGTGCAGAGGCCAGTGGGCTCAGCCTGCCAAAGTCCTGGTTCCTCTGGCTCAGCTCTCCTGAGCCAGAAATGCAAGCAGGTGGCATTACAGGGGTGTGAAATCAGGTTGCTCACCTTAATGGCCATCTCCACATGCAGCTTGGCCTTCTTGAGCTGCTCAAGCTTAAGCGAGTCCTGGCAGCCAGCCTGGTGGCTGGTGGTGGTGGCTGCTGACTGCCCTGTGAGGACAGCCCTGACTGAGCCCATTGTCCCCACATCCCCAGTCCCACAAGGCAAGCATGGACAGGTGGAAAGCACTAACCTGCCTGCCTCTGCCTGACCAAGCTTCGGGCCCTTGAAAGGGCAGTTTCTGACCTGCTGAACCTCATGCCAGTGTCCCAGCTGCACTGCGCAGTCCCAGGATGCCCCACTGTGCCCTTGTCCCAAGCCTGCTGGGCCATGGGGTAGCTGGAGTGTACCCTGCTCAAGTGTCCCTGTCTGGGGGGCTGCATGCTTACAGTGCTGCTCTCTATGTCACATTGTCCCGTGGTTGCCTGAGGATGAGGGGAGCTGTGGGTGGCTCTTCCTCCTCTGTGCCACATAGGTTGTCCTATTCCCCTGTCCTGCTGGGGACTGAAGTCAGAGTCGGGTGCAGGACACAGCTGCTAAACCCCGTTACCATTGATGTTAGAATGTAGGATGTGTCTCCCTCAACCCCAGTGCCGCTGTGACGTCAGAGCCCCAGCTCCAGCCACCACAATGGCTCCACTGCACTGAAGGGGGAACACAAACAGCCCCCTATGCCCACAACCACCCATCCCCCACTCGAACCTTGCACCCTGCCCCAAATCCTTTTGTGCCCCACATCCCAAGCCCCTTGCTGCCCCCAGGCCGACTTCAAGTCCTTTCATACTCTCCTGACTCTCCATACTCTCTCTCTTAAGGCCCCTCACATAGGGGCCCCACTGTTTGCTGTTGCCAGGCTGTGCCCCTCCAGTTCCATGTCCTCCTCCCATTCCATGATCTGCCCCCCAAGGACACAATGCCCTCCCCCGCATCTCCCAGTGTGGCCCAGAGCGACGGGAGGGAGGAGACAGAGGCGCCAGATACAGCAAACAAGACCGTTTAAAAAACAAGACGAGACAAGGGCAGCGGCTAGGGCTGCGCTGCCGCAAGCGGGGGCTGCTCCCGCCCAGCCCAGAGAGGGGCGGACAGGGCCCGGCCCCGCCCAGCGGTCCTCGAGAAACGGGAGCAGGCACAGGCACAGTGCCCGGTGGGCACAAGCACAGGGGAGCCACGGGGTCCTGCACCACGGCCTAAAACTGGAGAGAAACACACGGCTGTTAGTCCCTGCTTACGATGCTCAGAGAACCCTCACCACCCTCCTCCGATGGAGGCACAGGGATTCGTGTTCAGCTTCTCCCACTGCCTCCCCAGGGGCTGTATATCCATCTCAGCACCTACCAAAAGGGTGTCATCCCCCAAGACTGCTGCTGCCACTGAGAAAGCTTTGGGGGGAGTCTCAAAAGCTGGCACTTCATGAGCAAAGGGGATACAAGCGCCTTTGGCATCCTTTCCTCCCTGTCCCCAAGAGGTTCCTTGGTCATGATGTCACCCTGCCTCACTAATGGACCCACACCCCACTCCCAAAATCAGAGACCCCCTCCTCCCATTTCAGAGTCTCACGTTCTTAAGGAACTCCTCTGCCACGATGCGGGCCCTTGCATTGACAGAGAGTTTCATCTCACTGATTTCCTTATCAATCTCTTCCATGAAGTGGATGACAAAGTCCACCAGCTTGTGCTTGTACATCTGCTCCGTGTGGAAGTTTGTGATCAAGAAGCTGATGTCATAACCCTGCACAAGAGAAAAGCACCCTAGGGTTTAGCACCCAAGTCACTGGCCATGCAAATTCACATCCCAGTTCTGCACTGGACGCCCTCCCAGTGCCAGGAGCGGAGCCAGGAGTTGCCTTGTCTGCTCCCTGTCGCCTCACCTCCACGGGCTTTCTGCGCAGGATAAAGAAGTTCTCAGCCCTCATCATCATAAAGCGCATGAATTTGTGGCACAAGATCTTCTCGATCTCATCAGCCTGGAGAGAGAAAAGGGAAGTGAGGCTTCCCCACAGGCTGAGCTCCCAACCCCTGCCCAAAGCCCCCCTCACCTGCTTCACCGCGATGCTGACGCGCACGGAGTTAATGGAACCCTCGATGAGAACCTTCTCCTTCTCGTTCCTGCTGATGATCACCGGCTGCAACAGCAGCTCTTTGCTGCTCCTGCAAAGAGAGGGAGGGCAGGAGTGACTCAGAAAGAAGCATTTACTGATGGCAAATAGGGAACGGCAGCCACAAGGATCACGGGGATGTGGGGGCTTGGCTAGAGGATGTTCCCGCGTCCCCAAGATGTTCCTCCTCAGGGCAGACGCTCCCTCGGTCCCAAGCTAGATCCCCTTCCTCCTCCCCACAGCTTCCCAGCTCCCTACCGGCACCGGCCCTGTGCCTAAGGGCTGGGGGGTGCCCAACGCACGGCAGGAACGGGCCAGCGGCCCCCAAGGCGGGCAACAGGGCTCCCCTGGTGTTCCCTTCCACCCCCGTACCTGACTTCCACCTCGGGCTTGTTGTGCCGCTCCACGACCTGCGAGGAGAAGTTCTCCAGGCACAGCGCGGCCTGCAGCGTGGCGCGCACCGCATTCAGGTACGGGCGCAGCGTAGCAGTCTGCGGGGACACGGCGGCGGCGTCAGACCCCCGACCAGAGCCCGGGGGTCGGTCTCGCCCCCTGCCCCAGCCCCCGACCGGAAGCCCGCAGCCCCCTCAGCTCCGCTCCTTCCGCCGGTCCCGGTCCCGGTTCCGAGCCTCCCCAGTCTCCCCAGCCTCCCCGGTGCCACCGCCCCTCACGGGACACCCCCCGCCCTACCATGGTGGCAGCGGCGCTCCGTTCCTGGCAGGCGGAAGTGGCTGATCACCTCTTCCGGGATGCGCGGCACCTCCCACTGCGGCGGGAGGGAGGGGGACCGGCAGGAGGCTCCCGCCCTGTGGCCTGGGCCCCCCCGCGGCACGAAGCCGGGTGGCGGCGCCGAGACTTCGCGCGGCTCCCCCCAAGCCCTGCTGCGCTTGGTACGGGCCTGTCAACGCTTCCATATTAGGGAAGGGAGACGGAGGGCGGGCTGAACCAATGAGCGACGGCGCGAGGTGCGGCGCGGCCAATGGGGAGTGCGGGGCGGGGCGCCCGCGGGGCCGGAAGGGGCGCCCGGTGAGACCCGGCCCCACGGCCTCCGTTGCGCCCCGGGGCCGTCCCCGCCTCGTCCCTGCAGTCCCCCGGTGATCTCTCTCCGGTTCCCCTCGGTGATCCCCGACCGGGTTCCTCGGCGCCTCGGTGATCCCCCCCGCCTCGTTCCCTCAGCACCCCTGTGATTCTCCCCACGTTCCTCTCAGCGCCCCGGTGATCCTTCACCTCGCGTTCCACAGAGCCCCAATGCCCCCCGACCCTCCGTAGCCCCCCACTCCACTCCCTTCCCTCCCGGCTTCCCCTGTTCGCGGCTCCCCCGTGCGCCCGTCGGTCCCCCAGAGTCTACTCGGTGCCCGGTCCCCACCGCCATGAGTGAGCTGAAGGACTGCCCGCTGCAGTTCCATGACTTCAAGTCGGTGGACCACGTGAAAGTGTGTCCCCGGTACACGGCTGTGCTGGCCCGCTCGGAGGACGATGGTATCGGCATCGAGGAGCTGGACACGCTGCAGCTGGAGCTGGAGACGCTGCTGTCCTCTGCCAGCCGCCGCCTTCGCGTCCTGGAGGCCGAGACACAGGTGCTGGGGCCACGATGGATCAGGGACAGACTCTGGTTCCTTGCCACGAAGGGGCTGCCCCTGGTCTGCCCCAGTGCTGGGCAGGGGACCTTATGGGACATCACTCTCTTCCAGATCCTGACGGACTGGCAGGATAAAAAGGGCGACCGGCGGTTCCTGAAGCTAAGCAAGGACCATGATGTGGGCACATCTGTAAAACATGGGAAGCCCAAGAAGCAGAAGCTGGAGGGCAAAGGGGGCCATGGGACTGGGCCTGGGCCTGGCCGGCCCAAGTCCAAGAACCTGCAGCCCAAAATCCAGGAATATGAGTTCCAGGATGATCCCATTGATGTGCCCCGCATCCCCAAAAATGATGCTCCAAACAGGTATGTGGGTATTGGGAGGCATTGGGATCATCTTTCTCGTTCCTTGGAGCACATGGCACAAGGGCTGCCTCCCAAAAAAGAGGTGCCACAGGTGGAAATGGGACATGTGTCACCTTCCACGTGCTCCCCTGCAGCTTCCTCTCACAATTCATCCATCCTCACAGGTTCTGGGCATCAGTGGAGCCATACTGTGCTGATCTCACCAACGAGGAGGTCAGAGTCCTGGAGGAGCTGCTCAAGCCGCCAGAGGATGAGGCTGAGCATTACAAGGTGAAAAGCTCCTTAAATCCCTTCCTTTGCCCTCTCTCCCCATCCCCTCTGGAATCTCACAGTGACTGTTCCTGCTGCCACGGCACTGGGAAGGTGGGAGGCAAGGTAGAGGCTCTGGGAGCTGTGCTGAGCCTTCCTCTTGCAGATTCCACCACTAGGGAAGCATTACTCCCAGCGCTGGGCACAAGAGGACCTGCTGGAGGAGCAGAAGGATGGAGCCCGGGCAGCAGCTGCTGCCGACAAGAAGAAGGGTGTTCTGGGGCCACTGACTGAGCTGGACACTAAAGGTGCCCCAATCCCACCCCTGCCTTTGCCCAGACGGGCTGGGAGTGCTTGTGCCCAGTGGAGCCAAGCCCAAGAAAGGCTGAGGTTGCCTTGTCCCATTGCTCATCTCTGTGTCTCTGAGGTTGCTTTTTCCCTCTCCTGCTTTGTCACAGATGTTGATGCTCTCCTGAAGAAGTCAGAAGCCCAGCATGAGCAGCCAGAGGATGGGTGTCCCTTTGGTCCCCTGACACAGCGTCTCCTTCAGGCCCTTGTGGAGGTGAGGAGCTCCAATGGCACCGTGCCATGGTGGCCTGACACTGTGGGCCATTGCTGCCAAGACCCAGGAAACCACTTTAATCCTTCCCTCGTGCTCCCTTTGCTAGGAGAACATCATCTCCCCTGTTGAGGACTCCCCCATCCCTGAGATCACTGGTAAGGACTCGGGAGCTGATGGTGCTGGCACATCTCCCCGCAGCCAGAACAAGCCCTTCAGGTGAGCAGCTGAGGTGGGCCCAGAGCTCTGCACTGCCTGTGGGAGCACCAAGCACACTGCTGGCTCCCTGCCTCTGTGAGTAACAGGGAGCAAAGGGCTTGTGGTGGGCAGCAGCCACTCTCCACCCTGGCAGTGTCCCCCACACCAAGTCACTGGAGGGGCGGATCAAGGAGGAGCTGGTGGCCCAGGGCCTGCTGGAGTCAGAAGACCGTCCGGCAGAGGACTCGGAGGACGAGGTATTGGCTGAGTTACGCAAGAGGCAGGCAGAGCTGAAGGCACTCAGCGCACACAACCGCACCAAGAAGCACGAGCTGCTGCGGTGAGAACGGGCTGGGCTGGGCTGGGTGCAGGCAGGGGGCTGCCAGGCAGGGCCTAACACCCCCTCGTGCCCCCCAGGCTCGCCAAGGAGGAACTGCACCGGCAGGAGCTGCGGCAGCGTGTCCGCATGGCTGACAACGAGGTGATGGATGCATTCCGCAAGATCATGGCTGCTCGGCAGAAGAAGCGCACGCCCACCAAAAAGGAGAAGGACCAGGCCTGGAAGACCCTGAAGGAGCGGGAGAGCATCCTCAAGCTGCTGGATGGGTAGCAGGGACCAAGGAGCCCCCAATTCGTATGGACCTCACCTGCAAGGGGCTGCCCTGCCTGAGCCCTGCCACCACGGGATGGAACTGGCATAGCCTTCCCCACGCCCTGAGTCTGCTCAGCCCTCCTACTCGGATGAAGGAGCCCAGCTGCTGCACCCTCCCTGTGTGGGGCTGTCACTGACTCAAGCTGGGCACCCCGTGGAGTTGTGGAGGTCCTTCCCTTGAGCATCCCCACCCCGGCTGGTGGCTTCCACTCCCATGTCGCCCATGCACTCCCCTGTTTTTCGGGTGGCATCAGCCAGGTCACTGCAGGGGCTAGATGTGATGGTGCGGTTCCCATGGTCCCCTGTCCCTCTCTGTGATGCGGGGCAGGGGGAGGTCCTAGCCCCCACATGGGTTGGACTGGGGGGAGTGGGGTAGGGAAGTGGCTGGAGGGGTGGGGGGCCTGGTGGGTGGGTGGCCGAGCTCTCCATGTACCGGTGGTTTCAATTGCCGCGAGAACGGGCAATAAAGGCAGCCACAGGCAGGTGTGGTGACAACTGGGGGCATCATGGGGGACAGCCCTGCCCGGCTGTGGGGGTGGGTCCCGCTAGTGCTGCGCTCAGTCTGGGGAGGGTGCGAGTGGCGGGGCTAGGTCCGTCCTGCAACTCCACGCGTGTACCCCACTCGTGTCTACCTAAGGAGTGCCCTCGCATCTTCATAACAGATGTGCGGGGGGAGCGCGTGGGTGATGCCGCGCCGCGCCTGTCGCCCTCCCCGTGCCTTTCCCGCGTGTCCACGCGCGCCCGCGGTCACGCGTGTCCCCCCCCTTCCCACCGCGGCCAAACCACCCCCTCCCATTGGCAGCGGCCGCGCGCCTGCCCGCCCCTCGCCGTGACGTCAGCGCTGTCCGGCGGCGCCGCGCCGGGAGGAGTCGCCGCCGCTCCGCCGCGGGGCCCGGGGCCGGGGCCGTCGGTAAGGGCGGGCCGGGGCGGGGGCGGCGTGCCCACGCGTGACACTGAGTAGCGGCGGCGGAGCTGCGCATCAACCGCGCCACTCAGCTCTGCTCCCACGCGTGTCCCGTCCGGCGCGGCTGTGCCAGCTGGCGGGCGTGGGGAATGGCGGTGGGGACGCCCCCCATGCACCTACTCGTGTCTGGAGTCTTCCTGCTGCCTGCTCGCTCCGCACCCGCCCCATGGGCGGGCATCGGGGGGGTCCCAGCATGGTTCCCCACTGGGGCAATCTACGCCAAAACTCGTGCGTCCACACAGCTTGTTCCCATCACCCCACGGAGACAACCCCGTAGCACCCTCTCACCCCCATATCCCCGTGCCATCCGAGCACGCTGACAGCCTGTCCCCACTCGTGTCACAGGTGGGAGTGGGTGGCACCACAGGGAACCATGCCGCTGGGGCAGGATGGGCCCAGCTGGAAGAAGAGGATAGAGGATATTCAGCGGATCTATGATTTCCGAGACGTCCTGGGCACGTGAGTTGCAGACTGGGGTGACAGCCAGTGCCAGCCCACCCGTGGGGATGGGTCTGCCCCTCAGGCTTTGCCCAATCTGACATGTGGAATCAGCTCAAATCCTGGCCCAAGATGGGACTTGCATATGAGGGGAGTGCTTGGGGCACAGGTGGCACCTCCCTCTGGTGCTGGCTTGGTTCCCTGTGCTGTGCTGAGGGTACCCGAGGATGGTCTCCTGGCTGGCAGAGGGGCTCCTGGCAGTGCTCATGGCCCTGTAAGGCTCTTAGGCTGGATTAGCAGGTTAATTATGTCAAGACTTAGGGTGCAGTACAGCACAAACACACTGCCTGTCTCTTCCCCACCTGGGCACTGGCAATGGGTCTAGCTGGCTCCTGGGTGGACCTGAGTCCTACAGGATGGCACAGAACAGGGCTACTGCAACTCACATGGGGGCTTAACCCCAGCACAGCTCGACCTTGGCAACACCACAGCCTTATCCTGCCTGATACGGGGATGGTGCAGCCACACTAGGAGGGTGGAGGGTGCCAGGCATCCTATTGCTGGCAGGATCCATGTCCAGCCATCCCAGCGGGCTGCTCCTGCTTGCTTTTCTCCTATAAATAGCTGGACTTTCCGCCTGTCGCCATGACAATCGTGGCATGGCGGCATCAGCAGCTCCGGCTGGTGGCCCCCATGCCCTGCTCATCCCTCATCCCCCCCAGGGGGGCCTTCTCCGAAGTGGTCCTGGCGGAGGAGAAGACGACGCGGAAGCTTGTGGCCATCAAGTGCATTGCCAAGAAGGCACTGGAGGGAAAGGAGACCAGCATTGAGAACGAGATTGCCGTCCTCCACAAGTAGGGGCTGTCCCAGCACCAGGGTGGGGGTTTCACTCTGTGCCCCCCCCACACCCGGCACAGCCCCCCACTGCCAGCACTCATTGCCGCATGTTATTGCTAGTGCCCAAAATAGCCAGCTGCACGTGATGACCTGCGGCGCAAAGCCTGGCTTCTCCCTGTCCCCTGGGGGCTGGGGTGGGGGACAGCCCGGTGCCCTCTCACCAACCCCCTGTGCTTCCCCCCCGCAGAATCAAGCACCCCAATATTGTGGCCTTGGATGATATCTACGAGAGTGGCACCCACCTCTACCTCATCATGCAGCTGTGAGTGACGTTCTGGGGCTCCAGAGGGGTGGGGGGGGCCATGCTGACGGGTGCTGCCCATCCCTGCAGGGTCTCGGGGGGGGAACTCTTTGACCGCATTGTGGAGAAGGGCTTCTACACTGAGCGGGATGCCAGCGCCCTGATCCGGCAGATCCTCGATGCTGTCAAATACCTGCATGACATGGGTATCGTCCACCGTGACCTGAAGGTGAGCAGTTGGGGGAGGACACACACAGCACTGTCGTAGTGGCAGGAAGAGACCCCAGAGTCACCCCTTCCTTTTCCCTCCTCTCCTCGAAGCCCGAGAACCTGCTCTATTACAGCATGGATGAGGACTCCAAGATCATGATCAGTGACTTCGGGCTGTCGAAGATCGAGGGCTGTGGCAGTGTCATGTCCACAGCCTGCGGCACCCCTGGCTATGTGGGTGAGTGTCTACCATGGGCTGCCACCACCCTTGGTGTGGGGTTGGGGTCCCCCCCTCACTGCTGCAATCCCCCCCAGCCCCTGAGGTGCTAGCACAGAAGCCCTACAGCAAAGCAGTGGATTGCTGGTCCATCGGAGTAATCGCCTACATCCTGTATGTATTCCCACTCCCTTCCCCTCTTGGGGGCCTGGCACCTTGGGGCTGCCTGGGACCAGCATCCACCTCCCCACTGCCTCCCTAGGCTCTGTGGTTACCCCCCTTTCTATGATGAGAATGATGCCAAGCTCTTTGAGCAGATCCTGCAGGCGGAGTACGAGTTTGACTCACCATACTGGGATGATATCTCAGACTCAGGTGAGCTGGGACCACCAGGGCAGTGGGGCCTGTGAGCCTGACACAGCTTCACAGTACCCAAGGAATGGTGGACACAGGCACTCAGAGCTGCTCCATGCTCTGTCCCAGCCAAGGACTTTATCCAGCACCTGATGGAGAAGGACCCTGGCAAGCGATTCACCTGTGAGCAAGCCCTGCAGCATCCCTGGTAATGGGGAGACCTTTTGCTGTCTGCCCCTCTCTCCAGCTCACTCCACTGGTGGACTCCTGCTGACTTCTATTTTGCTCCAGGATTGCTGGGGACACAGCCCTGGACAAGAACATCCACCAGTCAGTGAGTGAGCAGATCAAGAAAAATTTTGCAAAAAGCAAGTGGAAGGTGAGTGTGGGGTGCTGGTGGGTGTTAGGAGGTGCAGTAGCCCCTCAGGCACCCTATACCAGCTGATAGACACTGTGGGGTCAGTAGCAAGCTTTCAATGCCACGGTGGTGGTGAGACACATGAGAAAGCTGCAGCTGGGAACCAGCCAGGACGTCCCTGGGCAGACAACTCCCACCAGCCCTGGTGAACAATTAGTCGGGGGGACCAGCAATGGTGAGCCCAGAACCCCCTATCCCCATCCCACACCCCTTGGAGCTGCCATCAGGACCTCACCCTCTTCCTCCCTGCAGGGTCAGAGTGTGAGCGCCTACCCCCAAGAAGAGTTCAGCATCTCCCACCAGACTGAGCATGGCCCCACATAGCTGCCTCCAAGTGGGCCCAGGGGAATCCAGCCCTCCATGGGCACCATGTGAGGTGGGGGGCTCTGCCGTGCAGGAACAAGGGAGATAGTGTGGAGGCACCCTGCTCAGCTTATCCTGGTTATGTGAAGCTGCCCCTACTGCAGCCTCACAGCAGAGTTCTGCATTGGGGCAGGAGCACACCAGAGCCCTCCAGCTTGGGGCTTTGTCCCGGGCCCCTTCCCGTACCCCTTCCCTCCCTCCACGCCTGGCCTGGCACTGTCCTACACCCCCAACCCTAGCATGTTCAAGGAGAATTTTCCAAATGGATGTTTCTATTTTATTGCTTGTAATAAAGGCAAAGAGACCAAAGGTACTTGGCTCAGCTCTGCATTGAGGGAGCTGTACACAGCCCTGACCCATCCAGCTTCACTGCCCAGGGCAGCAGCTTCCCCCATGCACACAGTGGGCAGGTGACAGACAGCTGCCCACACCCCTCCATCCATGGCTGGCAGCAGGTGCAGTGTCCCACTCAAGTCACTGTTCCTCCTGAGGTGTCCCTGGAGGCCCCAGCCCCATAGCTGTCCCAGCCTCAGGTCTGCTAGACCTGATGCTGGCTGCTGGCTGGCTTCTGACCCTTACGGAGGTCAGCACAGAACAGGACCTGGAGGGGGGAGATAATGGGGTGGGCATGGCTGGGGTGGGGGGCAAGGGTGCCAGAAAGGGGGGTACTCACTGCCTGCGCCCAGCCAGCACGAGGGCCCCACAGCCCCCGGAAGAAGTCGCCTGTGGAGAGAGGGTGAACGCCAGTGTGGTGGCACACTTGCACCATCCACCATCCCTGAGGGTCCCATGTCAGGATCCAGCCCTGCCCTCACCGATCTCCTGGTAGGCCCGGGGAGTGAGGCTCTTACCACCCAGGGCCACGCCGTAGCGCTGCCGTGCAATGTGCCAGACGTGGGTGTCCACCGGCACTGCCTCCGCCTTGTCCAGGGACAATAGGCAGACACAGTCGGCCACCTGCCACCAGCAGCACCCAGTCAGCCCCCAATGCTGGTCTCTGCTCCCTGTCCCACCCCCGTCCTGGCACCCACCTTGGCACCTACACCAGGCAGGGCGCACAGCACCCTCCTGGCCTCGGCATAGGGTGCGGTGCGGAGCTGGAACAGCCCCTCGGGGCCGAGCCCCTCGGCGATGGCCCGCGCACTGCCGCTGACAAACTTGGCGCGGTACCCAAAGCCCAGAGCCCGCAGCCGTGCCTCGGCATCAGTGCCTGCGGGGGCACAGCAGAGGGACGTGAGTGGGCACAGGCGAGGCCATGGCAAGATGACAGCGGCAGCAGCAGGGCAGTGGTGGACCTGTGAGGGCCGAGAGGGACGGGAAGGCATGGAAGGGCCGGGCATCGAGGCAGCAGAGGCGGCGTCCGAAGGCCTGGCAGAGGCGCTCGATCATGGCAGTGATGCGGGAAATATGGTTGTTGGAGGTGCAGATGAAGGAGAAGAGGCATTCGACGGGGTCCTGCCGCAGCACCCGCACCCCTGCAGGCAGGATGCGGTGAGGGGAGGCCAGGCAGGTGCTATGGCCATCCCTTGTAGCTCCGTGGGGCCACCTCACCTGGGAAGTCCTTGGCCACCTTGCGGAACAGGGGATCGGCCGCCCCCCAGGCACGGTACAGGGCCGACAGACCCACATCCAGCTGGAAGTAGTCACGCAGGATCCGGTCCGTCTCTGCGGCGTCCAGCTTCGCTGCTTCGGGGAGGCACCCATC
The DNA here is from genome assembly GCF_963662255.1 of Cinclus cinclus. Lineage (NCBI taxonomy): Eukaryota > Metazoa > Chordata > Aves > Passeriformes > Cinclidae > Cinclus > Cinclus cinclus. Next base: position 9,187,593 of record NC_085057.1, read on the forward strand.
CCGCTCCTCCTCATTGTGCTCATCCTCCTCGCCGTACACCGTGTACCAGAGCCGATCCCCGTCCTGCCGTAGTGTCCAGACGCGGCCCCCTAGCACACCCGTCCAGGCCCCCGGGCTGCTCTCCCACCACCTGCCACAGACGGGGCGGGGTCGGGGCCGGCTCGGACGCGCGGGACCGAGCCGGGAGACGCCCGAGACCCTCGGGCTGGCTCACCGAAAGCTCTGTCCCGAAGACAGCACCAGGTCCAGGCGCAGCTCGGCCGGCGGGCACGACAAGCACCGCCACACGGACGGGCAGGCAGACGGGTCGTCCCGCAGCTTCATGGGGGTCGGGGAACAACTGCGCGCCCCCGGCTGCCCCACTGCCCCGGCCCGGCCCCACACCACCCCACAACCCCCCAGCCCGTGCTCCCGGTCCCACACCTCCTCGCCCGGCCCCGCCGCCTCCCACCACAGCGAATCCCGCGCAGGCGGAGCGCCCGCCGCTCCCCGCCCCAGTTCCGCTCGCAGCCGGAAGCGGGGCCGGGGCCGCAGCACGTGTCCGCCCCGCTCCCGCCCCGCCCGCAGCGGCCGCGGCTCCGCAGCGGAGGTTTATTTTCTAAGAATCAATAGATTTTTTTTTCTTCCTTCAAAATAAATACAAACAACGTCCGAGCGCGGGGCCGGCCAGGGGCTGGGCCCAGGGGTGGGGGGCAGCACGGGGTGCGGGGCGTGGGGGCCGCCCTGGGGCACAGCGGCGGCCAGAACATTATCCCGAGGAGCTGCGGGCTGGGGGGAGCGGGCACCGGGAATGAGAGAGTGAGGGGGGGGCACGGGGGACCGGCCCCACCCCTCCCGGTTCCCCCGGCCCCCCCGTGAGTGCAGGCCAGCTGCACGGGGTGGGGGTCACCGAGCCCCGTTTGCCCTGAGATTTGGCGGGGGAGCGGCTGGCGGCACTGGCTCAGTCGCTCTCGCTGGAGTCGCTGCTCTGCTCGCCCTGCACTTTGTTGCGGTGCTGCATGGCGCGGTGGTAGGCGATCTGCACCGACTTGCGGATGTTGGACTTGCGGCCCTCCAGCATCTTCTCTTTGTCCAGGTCCTGGTTCACCCCCAGAGGCACCAGCTTTGTCCGGGGCAACCACTGCCTGCGGAGAGCGGGGGGCCACCTCGTTTGAGGGTTACAATCGTCTCTGGGAATCCCCCCCCAAAGCCCTCGGCGTCCTGGCCTTACCAAGTGCGCTTGTTGTCAAAGAAGAGGACAAGGTAGAGGTGCTCGCGTGCTTCCTGAGTCATCTGCTCCCCCAGCTTCAGCACCTCCAAGGGGGGCACAGGGATGGGGACACCATGGTGGAACATGCCTTCCCGCGGCATCTTGGGGTCAATGATCTGCAAAAAGAGCAGGGGAGAACTGAGAGGAGACCAGGGACCCCAAGAAACAGTCTGGAGGGAGGGGACATGGATTTGAGAGGCACTGATGATAGGCAGTACTCACCAGTGCTGGGTAGGAAGGGTAACCCCGGCACTTAGCCCACACCAGGTCCAGGGCATCCAGGGAAGAATCTTCATCCTCAGACAGCCACGCTGCACCACGCCCCATGCCCTTGCGCACCACTGTACAGGAGGAGAAGGGAGTCAGCTGTGTCCCCCCAGGTGATGGAGGCAGACAGGTACACGGCTGCATAACCATAGTACTTACTGCCGTGCCCCACACTTCGTCCCGTGCCCACGGAGTAGGACTCGTTCTCTGTCCCTGATGTGTCCTCACTGCTGTCTTCTGGGAAGTTCACTCGGGAGAAGGAGGGTTTCCCTCTGCCCTGCTTGGAGGGTGTTGTGCTGCAGAGACAAGGAGCAGAGCCATCAGCAGGAGTCATGTTAAGCTTCCAGAAACTCTTTTCCAGAGGCCCAGGCTGGTAGGTCACTAGGGCTTGTGGTGTCCAGCTGCCAGCCTTGGGAAAGACTTGGCAGGGGCACCAAGCAGAAAAGTGGGATGGTGCCTCTGCCAGGGTGCAAGCCAGACCCTCACCCAGTTCTGCCTGGGAGGTCCAGAAAATGTGCCCTCATCCAAATTAGAGGTGCAGGCAGGACCCTGCTGGTGCTGCCTGCTGGAAGGACGAATGACAGAGCAGCCAATAGGGAATTCCCTAGTTTATGCCTCCTACCAGCCCTTTGCTGCACACTCACACCTTTAAGTTTTACATTAAAAAAACCACAAACCCCACAGACTTCTAGGAATTAGCAGCTGAGCTGCAGGATGAACGAGATGGGGACCACCAAACGGGGTGCTCATTCAGAAACTCAAGGCTAAGAGCTGCCCACTGCCACCCTGGGCAGCACTGCTGTCAGGAGAGCTGGCCCAAGGGCAGTACCTGGTGCGGTCTGAGGCAGCGCTGCTGCTGCTACTGCTGCTGGACTCCGAGTCAGAGCTGCTCCGGGGAAGATTGCAGTCATTGCGGTACACCAGGAAGCTCTTCTTCACGGGCTGGTTACCGCTACTGAAACCGTTGGCTGGCAGGTCTGAAAAACACCCCAACAAAGAGCATTACCACTGCACCAGGGCGTGCCACATGCTGCCAGTGGGGCCACTGCTACCCAGCTGCACCCACCCATGGTAGCGTCCTCTGTGGACTTGTCACTGTCACTGTCCGAGCTGGAGCTGGGGCGCGGGCTTCGCCCTCGCTTCCTCTGCCGCTGGGAGGACCCCATAATTGGCAGCTGGGGGGGCCCAATGGGGCTGCTCCCATGCCCAGGAGTGATCTGGCTGTCTCGATTCTTTGGGGGACGTCCTGGACGTTTTGGAGGGCCTGCAGTTTTAGGGTTCTTCTTGGAGAAGAGCACAGAGGTCCTCCTGCCAACTTCATGTGCTGGGGTAGAAGAAGAATTGGGACCCAGACCTGGAAGAGGAAGAAGGAGTAAACTGCAGCCCTGATGGCAGGGACTACATGGCAGTGGTGTGAAGAAACAAGTTTCTGGGGAACATTATCTCAGAGGATCCTCCCTCACTGCAGGAAGAACCTGCTTTTCCCAGAGATTAGGGGACAGGACTGGGATGCAGAGGTGGCAAACCCCTAGTGACACATGGCAGCTCTGCCTGGAGCTTTTGCTGTGCTCCCCATAGAGCCCAGTTCAGCATCTCCATCCAGGGAGCTGGCAGCTGGCCTGTTTGACCCTCAGCCCTGGGAGAGCATTTGGAGCTCAGCAGTCACTGCTGCTGCAACTCCCTCCCATGCCCTCCAGCAGGAAGGAACACCAAAGGCAGCCTGCTCCATAATGCCCCTAGAAACCAGGCAACATGGCCAGGCTGACAGGTCCTGTCAGGAGGAAACAATCCACCTCCTGCCCCACATCACACAGCTGGAACTGTCAGTCTCTGGAACAGCATCAAGTTCCTCGACTGACAAGGAGATGAATTCACCAGGTGAGTGCTGACTGCAATTGTGAACACCAGTGACCTGCCAACCCTCCCCAGAGGCAAACGCACCAGGCTGTGGTTGTTCCAGACACAGGGCATGGCCTCCTTCATCCAATCCCCCCTGCTTGGCTGCCACAGCTCACTACAAACTATCCAGTGAGCATGCCAGGAGGGAGCCTGGGGAGGCACAAACATTATACTGGGTACCCGCTCCTAAGGGAGGCACTACAGGAAACGAGGAGTCCCTGCAAGGGCATGCTGGATAAGGGACTATCCCACGAGAGGCCACCTGCCTCATTCCCATGGAGGAGTGGAGAGTGAGGTGTATGTGGGGAGCTGCCCACACAGTTCTCCTGCTTCAGGAGGCACCTGCCAGGGCAGCCTCTCCCTAGACAGGCCTGTCCAGAGGCAGCTCTCCATGGCTCCCCAGACTGGCAGTTCTGGAGGGATCATTACCTTTGCCAGTCTCCTGGCTGCTGCTCTCCTCTGCAGCACTGTCTGTCTGCAGGTCCTTCTCGCAGGGGTTGTGGGACTGCAGGACTCCCCTGGCAGAGGAGCTGTGCCGCTCCAGCCCATCGCGGCCCAGGTCCCGTGGGTGTGCAAGCTTCCGCCGTAGTACTGTGATCTCCTTCTTGATCATCTTGGCCCGGCGGGACCGTCCTATGCTCTGCTTGCCTGCGTTGACCTCGTCCAGCCGCTCCAGCAGAATCTTCAGCTGCTCCTCTAAGGGCAGGTGCTTCTGATTCTCTGAGAGCAGCAGCCGCACATCTTCTGGGGAAACAAAGAGGAGCAGATGGATGAAAGAAATCAGGAACTCATTAGAGCTCCTTTACCTGTACGGGCATGAGGCAATCCAGGTTCCCTGTAGGAGAGAAAGAGCAGACATGGCACCAAACACCTGTGAACACTTCAGGGAAGTTATTTCAACTTCAAGTAACTTCAGGGTAGTTACCCTCAAAGACCAAGAGAAGGAGCCCTGTGGGAAGTCAGCCGGTTAGGACTACTGGGGAAAGCAGGCTCATCAGCAGTGTGGAGAATATTGGGGTTCACATTGTCTGGAACAAGGATGCAACAGGAAAGAAAGGACACACAGACAAACCACTGCCTGGAACCAACCTAATGGGGCTGATAAGTGCCTGGCTAGCAAAACCACCAGCTGTCCAGGGACTGGGGACACACACAGGGAGTAGGAACACAGCCCAGCATTCAACTTAACTTCCCAGAGGAGGCAGCTCAGACTTTTGGGTGCCTTGACTCTGCTCAGGCTTTACCTCTGAGTGGCCCTCATACCCCAGGACAGGGAACAAGTACCCACCATCCTCGATGTCTTGGATCTGAGCCTCTTCCACAGTTACACAGTGGGGGAAGTGCATGCCTGTCTCAAAGTCAATGCCCATCTTCTCTGCCTGCCGGCGAGCCTGCCGGAGTACAGCACCTCCCTGCTCCCGCAGACGGATGGCTGCCCGGTAGAAGATCGTGTCTTTGGCATTGTATTTCAAACAGTTGTTAATAATCAGGTTGAAATCCTCCTCAAAGTCATCAAAATTCAGATAGCGATAGGCTTCTAGATTTTGTTTCATTGTCTGAAAATCCATTGGTTTCTTGATGTGATCCAGGTAGTCTGGGACCTGCATGAGGAAAGAGCCAGAGTTAAGAGCCCAGGAGCCACAGCTAGCAGTACCTGCTCCAAGAAAACAGTTGTTAGAGGAATCAGGTATCACTCCCTGTGCTCTGCCCAAATGCACATCGGGGAATGCCGTCTGCTTTTGCAGTTTGAGGAACAGCAACGCCTCCAGACTAGGAAGCCCATGTGCTGTGCTCAACCTGTTAGAGCGGATATGCACTCCAAAGCATTTTTATGGCTCCAGCACACAAGCCAGCATCCTGTCCTCAACTTCTGCCTGCAGGCAGCAGGGATCGAGTATGCCACACATTATTCCCTGGAGAGGGAGCTCCAAGTGCAGCCCCAGGGGTGAGGGTGAGTGCAGAAAGGTAAAACAGAGCCATCCAGGTGGCAGCACTGGCTGCAGGTGAGATGGTGCAGCCTTCCTCCCCATCTGCTAAGATACCTCCATGCTGACCTGCTGCCAGAACCTTGCAGAGACAATGTGGACTTTCGCCACATACCCAGGCAGGGACTCGGTGACAGTCTCGGAAATTATCTCCCCTGCCTGCAGCAGTGACAGTCCAAGGGTCAAACCCATCTCTGTGCTGTGATCAGTCATCTAGCAGAGGCCTTCACAAGAGGACAGGTAAGAGCATGCTAACTGCTAAGGGCTGGCACTTTGCCTTTCCCAGTGGGAATCCCCAAGTACTCACAGACCCTGGGTTGTCACCAGTAACACACACAGAGGAAGAGCCAAGAGCTGTGCCCCAGCTGTCACCAGCTCAGCTGTTCTGCATTCAGCTCACCCAGGAGGGGCATTGCTGCACACCCCCCTTGGGTGAGAGAGCGGTACTGGGATACATGAGCTAGCACCAGGCTGCTCAAGGACATTCTGTACCAGAGCACATCCTGGGCAGCCCTTGGCACCAGCAAGGGACAAGTTTGAGTGAAGTAGAAATCTGGGGAGGGGGTTCTTACTTCGTAGATTTCTGTTACCTCAGAGAGAGGAACCGGCTCACTGAAGATGTTGCCTGTGTCTTTCTCCTGCAGCTGCTCAAGTGTCTTGCGGAGGAGGATGAGGAAGGGGGTCAGCTGCATTTCCAGTGCCACCTGCTGCACTTTAATCTGAAACAAAGGAACAGAGCAGGGCTGAGCCCCTGGTGCCAGCCAGGCAGTGGGGACTGTCCCCAGGGAGCAGCAGTGCAGCCCTGCAGAACAGCAACCCTTCTCCTCTCCTTGCTGAGGGGCAGGGACTGCCCCTCACCCCATTTCTGGGGAGCAGAGGTGTAACACCAGCTCCAGCACCTGTGCATCCCACCTGTGTCTTGCAGAGCAGCCACCTTTGCTCAGAGCCATTGGAGCAGGGAGCAGCACAGCCGAGGGGACCCCGGCACACCTACAGCGCTCTAAGGAGCCCCTGCTGACGCCCACCCCAGCGGCTCCCCAAGGAGGGGCAATCGTTACCGTCTCTCTCTTGAGCTTCTCCCGCTTGCGTATCAGCTCCACCAGCAAGCGCGCACGCTCGAGGTCATGGCGCAGGCGCTGCCATGACTTCAGCTGTTCCTTCAGGGCCCAGTTCTTATCCTCAGTGTCTCTCTGTGGGAACATCAGAGACCATGAGCTGATAGAAGATGTGCTCCCATCTCCAGCTTCCTGACTGTGTGCTGGTGTTCTTCCCTGGCAAAGGCAACCAGCATGGATGACCTGCCAGTGCAGCAAAGGTCACAGGTCCTTTCTTGTAACCAAGGCAGGTGGTTCAGTCTCACCTCTGGTGAGGGCTAAATACCTGCCCCTTGGTCACCAAGCCCTTAGGATGTCAGGAGGTGCACATCCTGAGCTTCTGGAAATATTCTTTCTAACATGACCAACTGACTGCCTGCAGTTGCCGAAGAGGTCTGTGCTGCTGCTCAAGCTCTGACAAAGTCCAACAGGTCAAAAAGGAAACACAGCTCTGGTTGCTTTCATTTCTGGACCACCAAAAAAAATTAAACTTTTATCCTGCCATAGCCAAAACTGAGCAGAAGCAGTCTTAACTCTTCTCCAGCACAAATAATAAGAGCAGACAAAGGCAGGAGAAACCCCTGCCCAGTCACAGTCATCAAAGGGCTCAGAAAGAAAGATTTACAGCTCAGATGGAAAGCCAGAAGGAAAATCTTTCTCTCTGGCACCAGACTTCTCATCTATGAAGTGCTGACTGTGGCCTGGAAGCAGCACCTGGAGGGAACACTCCTGGAGCAGTATCAGAAACTGGAAGCGAGGCCTTGGTTTGTTCCAGACTGTTTCTGGAGATCCCTGGCTGTCTCTCTCAACACTCCCTGACACAGAAGCCTCATACTAGAGCCATTTCTGACAGGTCTGCCATTGTCACTGGCTAAATGCAAGCATAAGAAAGGAACTACCTTTAGTGTGGCAGCCTGAGAGGGCAGGATTCCCTTTCTGTGGAAGGCTGCCAGTGGCGTCGCTGCCTGGCAATTCTCTGAACACTGAGAGCAGAGGAGAAAGTGAAGCAGCAAAAGCAGCTGGGATAACCCTTTCTTCATCTGAAAGCTCGTACCCCGGACCCCCATTCTGCACCTGCAGGCATCACATGCAGCAAAGGCTCTGAGCCCACAGCTCCGAAGACACAGGAAGCACGCACACAGCCAGGGTTCCCTGCAGCCCCCCAACAAGCAGCCCTTACCTGGTCGCAGTTTCTCTGTGACTGCAAGTGTGTCTGAAGGCGGCGGAGCAGGGGGACACCATTGCGGGACTGTCTCTTCAGAGTCCAGTAGCTATGCAGCCTCTGCATGAACTGGCTCTTCCTCTGGATGGTTAAACGGTTTGTAATCTTACTGAGCCTGAGGAAAGGAGAAGAAGCACAGAGTCCATCAACGAGACAGGCCTGCCTGCTGCAGGAGAAGCCCTGGCTAGGGACATGTAGCAACAAGGCCACCCAAGAGCAGCTGAGAAGCTCCTCAGGCAGAGAAAACACCCTTTTCTGTAGCAGGACTTTCTGTAACATCATGACACACAGGGCAGGCACAACAGAGGATGCCAGGAAATGTGCAGCCTTGCCTCTCCATAACACACTGTTCCTTTCTACTTCCTGTCAACTTTTGGGCAAAGCCTGGGGCAGCTTGGGGTGCAAGACAGCCACACTGGGGGCTGGACCTTTAACAGCTCCCACTGTCCCTGAGACCACAACTGTTACAGTGCTACTACCCCAAAACCATTATTTACCTGGCTGAGGGCCACTTGCTGTGACAGGGGGGATCTGGTCAAATGTTATCAGAAAAACTCAAACCCTGGCAAAGCACAAGGAGGGAGCAGAAGGCATGAGTACAACAGAGGTCCCATCCAAGACTACCTGAAACACCACAAAAAAGACTGCTTACTTCCTACAACAGCAAATAGTCTGGAGGGGCTGGGGCAGCCTCATTCAGCAGAGCTGGACAGAGATACCCTGCTAGTAGAGAGACAAAGGGATGAACCCTCAGCATCTCCCCACCTCTCAGGGACATCTCTTCTCAGGGGATGACTCAACCTGCATCAGCCTCAGCTGAAGAGACTGGGGACAGCAGCCTCATATGCCATCACTGGCCAAGCACAGCTCCCACAGGAAGCCATGTGGCATTCTGGCAACAGCACCTGAAGAATAATTAATCCCTACAGGAAGGCCTGGGGAGAGGTTAACAGCTTCTAGCTCAGTGTGGGTTTTGCTGTGAGCGTGACAGCAGGAAGACTCTACAAACTGCCTGCCAACATGTCCACACATAAGAGGCTCTTGCTATGGAGAGAAAGAGTGAGCAAAAATGTAACTTTGGGACACAGACTGTGGCAAAAAGCCAGCAGACTTGTGGCAGCCCTGCCTCCCAAAGTCACCAGAATGCTGCCCAGAGAGCATAGCCCATGGCTTTCCAACTGCACAGGAGATAAGTCTTGAGGGTCTGAGCGAGGTCTTGACGGTGTCCTGTGGTCACAGCCACAGCACAGTTCCTTCCACAGGAAGGAGGAGAGCTCAGCAGCTCAGGATTGGTGGCCCATCACCACAAAAGTAAGCGCTTCCATGCCCAACCTGAACTTCCACCTGGGTGTCACCTGCTGCAGGGTGACAGTGAGATCCAAAAACATCCTAAGATGCCCTTATGTGCTTTCACATGCTGCTGAGGACATCCAGAGTTATAAACTACACTACAAATTCTGGCAAGTCTCTTTAATGCTCTTGTTTTGGGATTTGCACGCCAGCCCAACAATCTAACAAGAGTAAGCACAAAACAGGTGCAACTGCTAACTACAGGGTGTTTGCATCTTCCAATGGAACCACAGATTTGGAATGTGAAAGAAATACAACCCCTCAGGAGGCCTCATGCTGGGGAGTCAGCCTTAGGACCTCGGTGTTCCTTGGCAGGCAGGAGCACTGGTGCTCTCCAGCCACCCCTCCTCAGACAGCTTTCAGCACCCGTGGCTGCCAGGCCCTGCTCCAACATGCAGGGCCAAGGAGGAGCAGCTGCTGCTACACCTGGCAGAGAGCACTGAGGAAACCCAGCAAGGAGTATGTGGCTGCTGGGATGGATGAGCTCTGCTCAGGGATCCTGACCCCAGACCTCTCTGCTCCAGCGCCAAAATAACCCCATATCCCAGGCCTGAATCACTCCCACACTTCTGTCTTTTGCCTGACACAGCCTCAGGAGAAAACCAACCTCGGCAGAAAGGAGTGCAGTTTACTCCAGTGCCTGAGGTCAGCAGAATGGGAAGGGAGTCCTGGGAACCTCCAGCTGCTTCCTCATGCATCCGGCCAAGTTCATTCTCTACTGTTAAACTAACAGCAGCTATTTCCTGCCCTGCCAAGGGCCCAGACACCTTTGTGGGGCAGTGCATGGCCCTGCCTCTCTGCAGGACTCCTGGAGGAAACCACCACAGCCCTCTGCAGCAACAAAGTGAGAAGTACCTGTGCAAAAAGCTAAGGAGACAAATATGGTAATGCCCACATGGAATGCAGGACACAAAGCACAGAGGAAAAGAGAAATTTCTGCCTGGTCCACGGAGGGAAGCAGGTTGTACCTGTGGGGGGGAATGCACGGCACGGAAACCACAGGCGCTGCAGCTCGTTTCTCTGCCAGGATCTTCCGCGCCTTCTTCATCTTGATCCTAGACTTGGCCTTTGCTTTTTTGACTTTCTCAGAACTCCAGCCCTTCCCCTCCTCCTCTTCCTCCTCATCCTCCTCTTCCCCCTCGCTGTGGGAGAGGGCAGGAAGCCTGCGCACGGACCCTGGCGGTGTGTGGATGTCGCAGTAGGCAGTTTTGCGCACGCTGAAGGAGGTACCATTGGCACCCGTCTCCCGGACGGGCTCCATCTTCATGTACAGCCCGGCCTGCTGGGCACAGGTGACATGGAAGGCAGTGTAGCAATTGGCTTTGTGACACTGGATACAAGCCCCAGAGCCACGCTGCTTGCAAATGTAACAGGTCAGCTTCCAGCGTGCGGGTGGGATGTGCTCGATGCTGTCGATGGGCTCCAGGAAGACAGTGTTGGCAAAGCACACCTCTGGGATCCAGAGGGCACAGACCACATGTGCCCAGCGCCCATCGTCTGTCTGCTTGAAGGCTCCCCCCTTGTTTGGGCAGAGGGCGCAGTCCACAGCACGTGAGGGTGACTGCAGGCACCGTCTGCAGAGCCACTGTCCCTCGGGGATGTAGGGCACCCCGTAGCACTCCTGGTGCACAGCCAGGTTGCACATGTCGCAGAAGAGGATGACATTGCTGTTCTGACACTCCCCGTCGTTGCAGATGCAGCAGACAGCATCCTCATCCACCAAGGCATTTGGGTCCCCCTTGTTGTGGCTCTCGAAGTAGGACTCCTTCTCTAGCCTGTCCATCAGGTACTCAAAGATCTCTTGGGGAATAGGACTCACACCTTCGTTCTTCCGCCTCTCGTTCATGATGTCCAGCCAGATGTAATCCTCCTCATCCATGTCATACTCCACTTCTTCATCCAGCTCCTCTGCCGACTTCTCAATGTACCTGGAAGGACAGCATGGGAAAGTAAGGGCATGCTTGACACAGGTGGAGCTGCTGAGCCCCAACTCCAGGATTGGTCTGTGATTGAGGGAATGTTTAAATGCTCCAGCTGAGCCATAAGTCAAAATAAAGAAATAGGGACAAGGTAGGAATGTGCAAAAGTGGGAGATGATGCTGCACTCTGACTAACACAGAGTCACAACAGCAGCCTGAAGACAAAACAACTGATCTGAGGAGCAAGGTTAGGCCTTGGAGACTCATCAGTGTAAGGAGGGGGCTGGCATGGGCCACTCTGCAAGTGCCAGTGCTCTGGAGGCAGCAGCCTCACAACCAAGACACAATAACCATGCATGAAGGCGCCATGTTTCATTAATTCTGGTTAGGGGGCTCTGTTAACTCCTTCCTGAGGTATTAACTGGGGCCACTGTATCCACCAAATCTCTCTGAGTACTGTAGGATAACAATTAAGAATTATGAACACAAACAGACAGATCCTACAGGTACACCTTGGTGCTGAAGGGTTCTGAAAATACCACAGCATACCTCCAAAGAACAGAATGAGAGGCAAAAGGACACATTTGGGTTTTGTTTTGATTTTGCGTGCTGTTCCAGCAAGGAAAGAGTGCAGCAATCAAACTGCTGGCAATGACCTAAGCAGCAACTGAGAGCTCTGTAGATGCACAGACCCCTCAGAACTGTGATGTGACACCAGGCAGAGCCCCAGGAGCCTGTAGCCATGGAACAGCCAGTTCTGTGAGACCTGGAAGAGGCAGACAGAGGCCATTTCCAGGAGCCACGGGCAAGCCACTGGAACAAAGTGGGGCCGATTCTGCCTCCAAACCCAGGGCATGAGCCTAGGAGTCTCCTTGCACCCAGCCATGGACAATACCTGTAGTACGAGGTGGGACGAGGCGGGGCGTCAGGGGTGTCCTGCTCCAGCTCTCGGTACACCACCTCGGGCAGCTTGGGGGTGGTACTGGCCGAGGCGTTGTGGTGATGGTGGTTAGAGTCCTTGCGCTTCTCCTTGTTCTTGTGCTTCCCAGATTTAGGCGGGACGCTCTGCGTCTCCGTGCTCTCCTTATTGCTCCCATTCTCGGGCACCTCCTCGGGAATATCCTCGTCCTCGGACACCACGTCGAGATTATCGAAGATGCTGATGCGGTGGACGCGGCCATGCAGGTCCACCTCCACCATGCGCTGGGCCTGGGCGTAGGTCATCACCTCTCGGCCGGGCGACTGGGAGGTCTCGGAGGGGCTGGGCGACTGCTTGTTGGCGGCGCGGGCCTGGCGCCCCTTCTTCTTGTGCTTGCGCAGGGGGGTGTGCTGGGGCAGGGGCGGGTTGTCGTGGTCATAGTGGTACAGGTGGTACTCGATCCCGCTGTAGCTCTTGTAGATCTTGCGGCAGGTGCCCACCGGGCACTCGTAGGGCGGCTTGGTGGCCCGCAGGTTGTGGCAGAAGGTCTTCACGTCGAAGTCTACGCCCATGGCGGGGCCGCGGGGGGCCGAGGCCGGGCCGGGCCGGGCCGGGCCCCCCGCCCCGCCGCCCCCTCCCCGGGCCCCGGCCGCCCTGCCCTGGTTCCCCGCTGCCCGCTCCTTTCCTGAGGTGGCGCTCCCCGGCGCGGGGCCGCGCTCAGCGGGCGGGCGGCTCCATGGGCGGCGGCGGCGGCGGCGGCGGGCCCGGGCCGGCCCCAACAATGGAGCTGCGGCGGCGCCTGGCGCGGAGCGGCCGCTGGGTAAAGCACCGCGCCGCCCTTAGCAACCGCACTTTCGCCACAGCACCGCCGGGCAGCAGCACCGGGCGGCGGCGGCGGCGGCGGCGGCAGCGAGGACGGAGGGGACGGGGAAGGCGGCGGCGACGGGGCGGGGAGGCCACGTGGGAGCGGCGGGGCCGGGCCGGGTCGCGCCGCGATGGCAGTGGCGAATCTGCCGTCTCGAATCACAGATGCCGCTGCCACCGCCCGGCCCCGCCCCAACCCGGCCCCCCTAGCCCCTTCGGTCCTCCCGGTCCCTCCGAACCGGTCTGTCCGGCCCAGGTCACCCCAATTTCCAAGTTTCTCCCGGGTTCCCCCGGCCCGGCTGCAGGCCCCCCCGGTACCTTCGGCCCCCTGGCCTCCCCCGCCCCACAAGTCCTCTCGGCCCCCTTGGTCTCCCCGCTCCTCTTGGCCCAGCACGGCAGCAGACCCGGTTGAGCAGTTTATTTACAGTCGGTAACGCAGTAGAGACCCGCCTGCCCCCCGCCCCGGCACCCCCCGGCGGCGGGAGGCCCGGCCGTGGGACAGGGCATGAGGCAGGCCGGCCAGCCCGGGTTAGCAGAGCCGGAACAGAGAGAGGGAACAGGCAGGAGCGGGGTGCAGGCAGGAATGGGGCGCAGGCAGGAACAGGGCGAGGCCGATGCCCCGAGGAGCGGCGGGGCTGAGACCCCCCCCAGCAGGCACTCGGGGTCAGCCTTCCCCTGGGGCAGACGCCAGGCTGCTCTCCCGGGACACACACGCACACACTTGTGTCCCCCCGGCGCTGGCCCTGCCCGCACTGCCACGGCCGGGGGACTGTCCCGCCTTGCTGCTGGACATCGGGCAGGAGGAACAGGCAGCCGAGGATGTCCAGCCCTGTGGTCTCACTGCCAGAAGTGGGTCCCAGCCCTGTTTTGACCAACCGTAGCAGCTGATTGTCTCCCTAATTGGGTCCACATCTCCATGGTTAAGCCCTGGCCACCGGCAGAAAAAAAGGTGACATATCCTCTCCCCACCAGCCAGTCCCATGGCTCATGGAAGAGCTACTTGGGATCTGCCCGGAGAGGCTTGATGTCACGGGTCTTCATGTAAGAGAGCAGCTGCTCAGGGATCTCAGCCAGCACATCCTTGGCCAGGCGGGCCATGCTCAGCACCTGGTTGCCTGAGTCATCCACATAATCCCGAAATGGCACAAACTTTGAGGGCAAGAAGTTTGCAGTCAGATTGGAAACAATGCTGTTGCTGTGGGGTTCAGCAAGGGGGACTGAGCATGTCTCACCCATGGCAGGTCTGGATTCAAGTCAGAGTTACCTGTACAATGTCCCTCTCGGCATATCGTCCCCGGGAAGACAACCGTACCTCATCACCATCCAGCTCCTCCATGGCTGGGGGTGACAGCTGGTGTTACCAAGCCTCGGTGGGGTGAACACCAAGGATGGAAACACCAGCCCTTTGGATGCCTTTGGCATCCCAGAGGAAGGGATGATGTTTCCATCCCTCTTCCCTGGTGTCCCCAAGTCCCAACTCACCCTCAAACTCAGCTGGACCTACTCCCACAATGATGATGGACATGGGCAGGGAGGAAGCCTGTGGAGCAGAGGCAGGGTGTCAGCCAGGATGGTGCCCATGTGAGGTGAACTCAGAGCAACAAGGGTGCACTCACGGTGACAATGGCTTCCTTGGTCTGCAGCATGTCAGAGATGACACCATCAGTGATGATAAGGAGGACATGGTATTGTGAGCCATCGGTCACCTGGGCGGCTGTCCTATGGGGAAAAGGGATGGGATCCCTCAAGCACCCCACTGATGTGGGGCAGCCAACCCTGCTGTGGGACAGATGGTGATCAGGGATTGCAAAGAGAGCAGTGCCCCAGTGCTCACCCAGCCACTTGGTTGATGACAGGAGCAAAGTTGGTAGGACCATAAAGCTGGACAGTTCGCAGGCTTTGGAGGTAGGACTCCAGCACACCTTCAATGCCGACACAGCTGGGGTTCTCCATGTTGTTGTTCTGGGGGACAGAGATGGCCACTTGGAGGGGGACCACAGTTCCTGGTGTCCCCCAGGCTGTGGGATGCTGGGGCAGAATGTGGCCAGGGTGCTTCCCCTCGCCACCAAGCTGCTGTGGGCACCCCAAGACCAGCTCTGCCTCACAGCCAGGGGGTCTGGGTTCACTTTCAGCCCTGTCTCACAGGGAAGGCGCACCAGAGGAAACTGGTGGGAGATCTTGCCATCAGGTGGGACTTTGGCACCAAAGCCGTAGGCAGGGAAGAGCTTGTCACTGTCGTAGTCCTGGATGATTTCCCCCACTGCCTTCAGTGCCAGGGCATAGGCGCTCAGCTGGTAGGGGCTTGCGTAGTGCAGCGAGGTGGGCTGTGATGGCAACCCTGTGGCACAGTGCCCATCACACCCGCCCCATGGCCACCCCCACAGTGATGGGAACCCCCCAGACACCAGGTGCACTCACCATTGGAGGCCGTGAAGTCAATGGCAACAGTGAAATTCAGCTGCGTCCTTTAGGGGGAGAGCGAGGGAGGCTGCCAGCCCCACGGCACAGGGATACCATCTTCCAACCCCATAGTGCCAGTGTTTCCCTGCCCAGACCCATTGTCTGGGTCCTCCTTCCCCAGCCAGCACCTCACAGTCCCATGCCACCGTTCTGCATCTACTTCCCAACCCCACTGCCCCCTTGTCACCCCCTCACTGAACCTTCATGTCACCATTGTCCTTGCCCTGAGACCCTCAGCCATGGAGGAATCTTGAGGAGCTGGGGGCTCCTGGCTCCCCACTCACCCGCCCCGTATGTAGTCAACGAAAGTGAATTCAGACTCAACGGAGAAGGAGAGCAGTGTCACCTGTGGGCACAGGCAATCAGATCTGGAGCCTCCCAAACCTGGCACACACAGCAGGTGGAACAGCACCAGCCCCTGGAAGGAAGGAGGCCCAGGAACTCCCCAGCCCCACTCACGGTGCCAGAATTCACATATTTCTTCTTCTTGCATTTCTTCCTGGGATTCAGCACCTGCAGGCACAGAGGTAGGTCAGTCCCAGCATGGAGTGCACCCTGCCCTCACCCTGACCCACCACCCTACCTCATACACTGTGAACTGACTCTGTGCTCGAGAGAGCTCCCGGTAGCTGGTGGCAAATTCCCCAATGAAGTCGTGGCTGCAGGAGGAACACAGGGTCAGTACAGCCAGGCACCTGGGTGAGAAGTGCCCTGGGAAGCTTCATCAGCACCATAATGTCCCTTCCCTCACCTCCCATCCCGGTCCCAGTCGTACACATCTATCTTCACCGTCCTGAAAGTGAAGGGATATAGTGGGTGAGCCACCAGCCAGGCTGGCACAGCCCCTCCAGCCCCTGACTGGGGACACCCAGCCCCACAGCCCAACCTGCAGTAAGCACCCTGCCCACCAGCTTCCAGCAGAACCACCCTGCCTGCCCAGCCTGCGGCTCTGCCAGGAAGGAGCGGGAAATTTGGGTCATGGTGGGGGCCCTGGAAAGGAGGGGGATTCACTTTGTAATTTGGGTTGCAATAGAAAAAAAACCCCAATTGGGACCCAATTCTGAGCTGCCTGCCGCTGCGGGGCCAGTCCCACAAGGAACTGCTCATACCCTGTTCTGGCCCTGTGGCTGCCCCTGTCCCTGTCCCCATCCCCGTTCCTGTACCGGTCGTAGTCGCCATTGCAGAGAGCGCGCACGGGGATGGTGAAGGGCTGCCACACCGGGTTGAGTGTGTTCTTCACCACCTCTGTCTTATGGCAGATAGTAAAGCTGAGGGAACAGGGCAGGGTTGGGCCACGCTGTCTGGTGACATTGGCACCCTGTCTGCCCCACTGGGTCCCTGTGCTCACGTGCCATCCTCATTGCTACGATAGAAGACGAGGAAAGGATCGGATTTTCCAAAGAAGTCCTTCTTATCCAGCTTGTTGGCACACAGCTGCATTGTGACGATATCCTGGGGACAGGGACTGTCACTGCCAGCCACCTCCTCACCTCTGGCACCAGCAGCTTCTGTACTGAGGGACCATGCAGCCCTCTCCACACTGCATCTAGTACATGGGTACTCACCCGGCAGTTGCTCAGCTCCTCAGCCAGCAGCAGGATAGTCCCACACCGCTTCCCTGGGACACCCCTGGAACCAGAGGCACACAGTCAACTTGGGGACAAAGAAAACAGTTCAGGAGGAAGAGGTGAGGTTAGGGTTGAGTCTTCTATGCACAGCTGGTGGTACTTGGCAGTGTGACCAAAATCCCCAGAACAGGACATGCAGCAAGGGGTGCAGTGGGGCAGGTGGTGGAGACACAGTGTGGTACCCTCCCACCTCACCTCACCACAGGGTGTGACTCACGTTAGGGGTCTTTCCAGGCGTCCCCGCTGGGACCCAATCACCTCTCCCAGTGCCACAAATACCTGCCCCAGGAAGTCCTGTGCCCCAAACAAAGTACTGTGAGACCCTGGAGGGCTGTTGCCCCATTCCCCCACCATCCACCCCCACCACTTTCTCTCCCAATGCACCCATGGGACCTGCCACCATCTTGACTCTGGGCCACCCCAAGTTTCCTGAACCTACACTGTGACCCAAGAGCCACTTTGCAGCCCAGGATCCATTGAGCATCCCCAGGATTACCCCAGGTACCCACTCTGTGTCTTACACTCATTCTGTGTCCCCAGGGCCAGCCGATATCCCTGGACCCATCCTGTGTTGTCCCCCCCCGCCAAACTGCCCTACATGCCCTGACCTATGGACCCCTTGGGCCACCCTAGACCCATCCTACCCCTCAATGGTCAACCCTATGGAGTGTCCTGGCCCCATCCTGCCTCATGAGGGTTGAGTTCCCAGGGCACGGCAGGGCAGGGACTGGTGTGTGGCAAGCACTTACCTTCTGCCAGTCCCCATGGGGCACAGAGAAATGAAGAGCAGGTTAGAGCACTCTGAGAGGCACTTGTGTCCCTCCCCGACAGCACCCACACAGGGCACAGCCTCGGGGTGTCCCAGCATAGTGTCACACTGGGGCATCTCTACGCATCCCCCCAGCACAGGCTGTGCTCACCTGCTTTAAAGTGGAGCAGCTCTTGGAGTCCACGTTGTAGCTGGTGTGGGAAAGCAGAGACCTAACCTGGTGCCTGCAGGGAAGCTCCAGCACACAGCCCCGCTTTCCCACCCATCCGGGCTATTCGACACTGAAATCTTATTTATTATCCTTATTTATTACTGACTCGGTGCTTTGTTTCACCCTCATTTGGGCTAAGCCCTTCCCTGGCCACCCTACTCACACATCGAAGCGCAGGTTTTGCTTCTCCTCGAAGTAGTAGTCGAGGACGAACTTTCGGACAAAGTCGGGGTTCAGGGTGTTGTCGATCACCTCGGTGCGTCCGAACTGCAGGGAGAGGGGTGAGGGTGGCCCCCCCAGGACCCATCCCCATCGCAGCTGCCTCGGCGCTAATCCCGGTGGGGGATTAGCGCTGCTGGCGTGGCCGGATCATTAGCGTGGACACGGGTGGCCATATGGGCCCGTTTAACCCATCTGGGGATTAGCCAGGAAGAGGGGGCCACGCTCACCTCCTTCCACTCGCTGCTCCCCGAGACCTGCACAAAGAGGACCACCACTGCGAAGAGAGAAGCAGAGCCAGGCTGCCGTGCTGTGTCTGTGCCGTGCCATGCCATATCCCCTGCCCTGCTCTCCCACCCACCTGGGTCGGACTTGGAGAAGGTGTCCATGTCCAGCAGGTTCCTGGGGGAAGAGCCAGGCGTGAGCCACCCTGAGCGCCACCCACCAGGCCCAGCAAGGGGTCCCCATATCCGTCCCACTGATCACAGGTCAGCATCATGTGCTGTCACCCATGAAAAAGAGCATCGGCATTCCCAAGGATACACGCCGGCTCCCTCTGCAAGATTCGGTGGGGCAGCAGGGCGAGCGGCGAGCAGCGTCTCCAGCGCTGATGATGATTGAACATGACAGGGAACCCATTTACAGGATGAAACCTTCCCCGGTGCCGCCGGCGCCGGCTGAGTGCCCGCCGCGCCCCGGCAGCAGGAGCTTGGCTAATGGCAGAGTGCAGAAGTAAGAAGAAAGGAGACACTTGGAGCAGGGGCTGAGCAGCCAGTGGGTATCCCCCGACAAACCTACCGGCAGAACGATTGATCGTCGTCCTGTGCGCGGTGTGACACCGGAAAGTGCCGGGGGATGCTACCGGCTCTGCTGGGATACTTCCCGCACCCCGGGGTGACAGCATAGGGTGGGCCGGAGCACGGCCGGGGGCTGCGGGGCTAAGCCAGCTCCGCTGGCCCCAGCACACAGGGTGGAGACCGCACCCTGGTCCGGGCTGGGTCCTGAGGCTACGAAGCCGAAGGCTGCCCCTGCCCTGCGTTGTCTCCAGGTGTGACCCCCCCGTCCCTGCCTGGAGCTGCCCGGTCCCGTGGCCTCACAGTCCCTCTGCCTGCCGTCCGGGAAGCTGGCAGCGGGGACCAGGGCTCAGCCGCGGGGAGAGAGCACGATAGCCCCCGGCCCGGCCCAGAGTTTGCATAGCTCGGGGATGTGCTGGAGGTACCCGCTCTGTTCGGGGCGCTCCGTGCCACAGGACCCACGGCACGGGGAGGCTAAACCCCCAGCAGGACGCTGGCGCCTGTCCCTGCGAGCGGGACCCCCGGCCGCAAGCAGCGGTGCCTCCGACGGGCTATATTTAGCCGCCGGCAGAGCGGCGGACCCTGGCTAAAAGCTGGGGCACAGAGCAGCCCCTCTCCTGCAGTCCCCATCCCGCTCCCGTTGCCTTGAACCGAGCTCGCCGAGCCGGGTAGCTGCTCGTAGCCAGCGCCCGCACCCCGCGGGCATAACCCACCTCCCACAAGCATCGCCCCGTGAGGGACCATCCCGCGCCCCAGCCCCGGGTGAGGGCATCGGGTGGCTTTCACGCAGCCGTGCCCGGTGACAGCATCCCATGGGACCCCCGGAAGGGAACGGGACGGATAGCAGCAGGGCAGACGGACGATGGGCATACGCCCTGGCACCGAGAGCTACCCAGGGAGAGAGGAGGACGCGCAGCTCACAACGGCTCGAGCCAAGGGCTGAGCGGCGGGCAGCGGGACGCAGCAAGCAGCCCCGCAGCTCATCCCGTGTCCCACCCGTGTCCACGGACGAGCCGCCGCCCTTCCGCTCCCTCGCCCGTCTCCCGGCTCACCGGCAGGACACGGTGATCTCCACCTTGGTGCCCGGCACGCTGCCGGCCGCCGGCTCCAGCGCTCCCGGAGCCGCCATCCCCGCCCGGGCGCCGCCGATGCTCCGCGCCGCCTCCTCCCGCGCCGCCGAGGAGGCGCGCCCGGGGGCGGGTACGGCACAGGCACGGCTCAGCACATCTCGAGCACCACGGCCCTTCCCTGCCGGCAGCGGGGGCACCAACCCAGGCACCTGAGGGTTCGGCTCCTGGGGCTCGGCTCCACCGGAACGTCCCGCCCGCGATTCCCGAGAGGGGGCTCAGATCCCATCCCGCCCCGTCGGGGGCTTCCTCCCGGGTTCGGCTCGGTGCTGTTTCGGTGCCGACGCTCGCGAAGTGGGCCGGGATATTTATAGTGAGCGGCGCCCCCGGCAGCGCGGCTCCCCCGCGCCGCCCCCGCCCGCAGCCCAAAGAGGAGGCAGGAGAGGGCACAGCTCGGGTCATTTACTGCAGAGACTCGCCGAAGACCCCGCACCCCCCAGCCCCAGGCAGGGGGGGCTGGCGGCGGGCGCTGGGTGCAGCAGGTGCCCGCACCAAGAAGGGGGTCCCAGGACTCTGCTGGGGGACGTGCCAGCCCCGGTTTTCCAGGCAGTGGTCTGGGAACGCCGTGTTCAGAGGGTGCTGCTGCCTCTCAGTCCCACGCCCCGCACGAACTGCTCGAGGAGGCCACCGATGGCCCCTGAGGGGCTGGGGGGCACGGCCTTTAGGCCGATGGTCCGGCTGTAGCTTGCCAGAAAGGCAGAACGCACTTCCTCCAGACGGGACTCACGGTCACTCGCTGACACCAGTCTAGGAAAGAGAAGGGGAGGTCAGTGACTGCAGCCATCCCTCTGCACATCCCAGCTCTCACTCCTAACATACGGCTGTGGTGTTCAACGGGCTGCAGTGGCTAAGGCAGTGGAAGCCCCAAAAGGCTCTGCCCACAGAGCTGGTGGCAGCTGGTGCCACTGCCTCCTCATCCAGCCCAACCCACAGAGCCACTTGCAGCCTCAGTCTCCTGCTCCCCCGGGGTTTCCTCCTTCACACACCCCACTGTCCCATTTCTCCTACCACCATGGTGCTCATAAGGCTGCAGCTGATAAAGTGGTGCTTTGGCCAAGTGGGTGCTGACATCAGTCCCTGTGCCAGTTCCCTCCCTTCCTCAGACAAATAAAGCCTGTCCACATGTGCTGTGCCCGGACAGTTTCTTCCAACCTATCTGCAACCATCCCTCACTTCCACCAGCCCCAGCCTTGTGTGCTTGTGCCAGCACAGACAGCTCTGTGGAAGGGGGCGATGAGAGGGAGCAGACAAGGTGACAAAAGCCCCAAGGAACACTCCAGCCACAGGAAGAGAGCTGAGCAGTGCTTTACTTCTGCTCCCCAGCATCACTGCTCTCTGCAAAGAGGAGCAGAGTAGGGCATGACTTCCCATGGGACTTGCTCTCATCTGCTGATCCACACACCTGGTTAGGGGCAGGGGGAAAACAGCAGAAGGAAGGCAAGACTTCAGCTGAGGGAGCAGGGGAAAGCAAGACTGGGGCCCAGAGGCAGTTGTTCCAAGCTCTCCAGCCTAAAATGATCCTTGCTGTAGTGCCTCTGCGACATGCCAGTGGTTCCCAGAGAGATTAAAACATTCCTCAAAGGTCACTCCAAGGGCACAGTGCAAACCTTCCCCATAAAAAATTCTCTTTAATCTTCCAGCGCCTGGGCTGGCTATAAATTGGCACAGCTCATCTGAATGGAAGTGTTAACCACCCACAGCCAACAGCTTTGGTCCGGAAACAGCAGCAAGAGGATATGGTGGGAGGCCTATAAACAGCAAGCGATGCCGAGGCAGCCAACCAGGCCACTGTTTACTGTGTCTGATAATAAAGAGAAGCCAGAGGGCAAAAAAAGGCAACAACATATCTAAACACATTAGTGATGCTTTTTGGCAACCTAATTAGGACGCGGAACTCGCAAACCTGCTAGCATTTAAAATAAACTCTGTGAAGGCAGGACTTACTTGCACCCGAGCACAGCGATCTCAGATGTCACGCGCAGAGGTAAGCGAGGGTGTGCAGCAGTTAGGTCCTGTGTCTTGTGGCTCTCACGCCTCTTTGCAGGGCAGATTTTGTATTTGGCTTTTTTGGTTTGTTTCAGGGAGTGAGACACTCCAAGGCACAGGGTCAAGCAGCCAGCCACTGCTCCACACCAAGCCCTGTAGACTGGCTGCAGCATTTCACCCTGAACTGTTCACCGCGGAGGCAGGTCGTGCTTCCTTGCCAAATCCACGGCACTCTGCCCCGCTACACTTCCTACAGCCTGCCCGCTTGCCTGCAGCTTGGGGTGCGGGATGAGAGGAGGCTGTCAAAGCCCCAGCTCGAAGTAAGCCCTGACAAGCCCCACACAAGCACAAGAAGTAGGCTGTGAAAAGCATACCTTAATCGAGCTGCTGCCAGTGAAGATGCAAAGTGGGAACTTAAATGGAATTAAAAGGAAAAAAAAAAAAATCATACTGTGTCGGGCTGCAAAAATAGGGAAAAAAAACCACAATGGAGTCCTGAGCAAACAGGGCTGATGCAGAGCAGAGAGAGGGTGGAGGGTCTGGGTTAAGCTCAATACAACATCGCTGGGAACTCTTCATCCTTTCAATGCAGGTCCTGCTCCCAGCACCTTCAGTTGAGTAGTCCCCAGCCCCAAAGCAACCCACAGCTTTAGTGAATAGCTGAACAGGGCAGAGCACCCACAGGAGAAGCACCACCACTGTTCTCCTTCTTTTTGAATCCACTGCCCCAAGCAGTCACTCTCCAAACTGCATAAACCTAAGGCCTATCAACTTTGATTCATGTTTTGCTACTGAATTCCCTATTCTGACGTTGGATCTGACTCCAGGGGCAGTAGCAACTTGCTGGTGATCAGGAGTGACCAAACACAGCCAAGATCAGGACACAGTGAAGCAGTCACTATTCAGATGCCCATCCTTCAGTCCCTTCCCCCTTGCCCATCTCCAAACTACTGCAGGAGCAGCTCAGTGTGTCCTCAGGAAAGAAGAACAAATCCTGGCCAGGCCACGTCTGACATCTCTTGCAATGTTTTTATCTGTCAATTCATGGATCTTGTAGCTTCACTGTAACTTAAAGGCAGCTGCTCTGCTCTGTTCAGCAGCACAGCATGCAGCCACACGAGACGCAGAACCAGGACAGGCAGCCTGTCTCACAGGAGACACAGGTTTTCATGTTGCTTGCCCTCTGCCTCCGAAGCACGTACTCAGATCTCAGTAAGGGACTGAGCATCTGGCAGCACAGCTCCAGCATTGCTTGCTAGCAGCAGCTCCTGATCTGCCATTTCAGTTTCTTGATGGAGAGTTTGCAGCCTGAAGGCACAAACCAAGGTTCTCCTCTAACAGCAATTAAAGCACATGTCCAGTCTTTCAAGCTTCCAGAGGTGGATTTCTATTTGGGGAAGAACATTTGTCTCCCAGCTATTTCACATGGCAGGATGTGGCAGGACACAGGGTCTCTGTGGCTCTGCACTGGCCAGGCACAGCACCTGCAGATGATGTTGCACAAGGCCAGACAAAATCTGGGTTACAGAAGGAAAGTCCTTCTCTTACTCCAGCAAGGCTCTGACCCCAGTGGGGAGATGTAGATGAGCAAAATCGAAAAGCAAGAAATCTGGGTTACCAGTCCTGTCCTGACAAACATGAATCCTCAACTGCACTCAATTATGCCCAAATTCAGTATCTTTGAGGAAGAAAGAAAAACCTCTTCTTCCTACAGAAAGTAAAGAGCTCCCCCATCATTAGGCAGAGAATGTGCTGTTATCTTTCCGTGTTCAGCCTAAGCAAAGAGCGCTCAGGGACTGAGCTTGTGGACAGAAAACATCGAGGCAGAGAAAACAGAACAGTTTGTTATGGGCTCCCAGGCTTCTCCAAAAGTGCCAGAGTGATACAGTTGCAGTGCTCACAGGCAGCCAAGAGACCCAAGGAGAGATCCTGCATTTGGAGACACTTACAGGCAAGTACTAGAGAACTCATCCGGGAAGCTGCAAGGGAGAGAGGCGTCTGCGTTCAGGATTGCCTGCTCCCGAATACTGCCACACCCTGTCACCATCTGCCAGCTGCCAAAGTCTGTGGAAACGGAAGATCCGGGCAGAGAATGGTCCGCCGATCTGGGGCAGAGAGAGAGGGAGACGGCGCGATCAGTCAGATCATTCAGCCACATGCTTTCTACTGCCAGGGACCTGCTGGGCAGACAGCCAGCAGCACCTGTGCCAGCACTGTTGACACTCAGGGACCAGGGTGCAACATGCAGCTTGGGCTGGGTCCCAGACCAAGCCTTTCCTTTGAAAGTAAAGGGACAGCCAAGCTGGCTGGGGCCAACAGAGCAGCAGGAGCACACCAGGAGCTGGACAGGAGAGAGCCAGCACAAAGCAGATGGCCATGCAGAACTGAGAAACCCATTAGTGAGATGGAACAGCACATCCTGCCCTGAATCCTTCACAGATGTGAAAGCTGTGCTGTATAAGGGACATTCCCCTGTTGCTTGTTGTAGCTATTAGCACATCTCAAGGCAGCAGGGCAAGTCAAGATTGGACTTGGTTAGTGCTGGGAAAGACTTACAGACCATTGTCCTGGCAGAAGTTAGAAAGCAGAACATTCCTGAGCATTACCACCAGATCTGAATAGAGCCAACGCCCAAGGTGTACCCAGGATACCTACCCCCTAGTGCCTGAACATCTCTTCATTTCTGTCTTAAAGAAAGGGCTCTGCCAGAAACCAGGTGACAAAACATCTTTAGGACAGGCTAAATAGCCAAGGAAGGATAATTGTTTGATGTATGCAGTCTCTCACCAGGAAAGAAAGAAGCATGAAACATGCTAAGTGAATCTGAGGAGTCCCTCCAAAGCCTCAGAGAAGAGGGCCCAATCACTTGAGACAAACCCAGAGCTCTTGGCTTCCAAGGGAGCAAGCAATTACTAAGCCTTGCTGCACAGCAGAGTGTACATAGCTGGAAGCACAGCCTGTGGCAGAGCTGCTCAATTACACACTACCAAGATCTTCTGGATAATTTATCTGAGTTCTGCTGGGCAGAGAGCAGTGCTGGGCCAGGTACTTGCACGCTGTCTTCACAGCTAAGAATAGCAGTGGCGCACTGCAGCTGCTCCCCAAGGGACCAGGAGAACAGCCAGAAAGACAAGCTCTCCCACAGCAAGAAGGACCTGAGCTAGACTGGAAGGGAAGGGTGGGAAGAGATGCACAGTAGGAAACCTATTTGCAATCTCAATCTAATTCCAGGCCTGCCATTTAATTAGTCTGATCAATACGTCTGAACAGTGTGAAATGTGGTCCTGAGCTGGCTGTGCAAGCACAGAAAGGGAGTCACACAATTCCCTGCATATCAGCTTCCCATCATGGCTGCAGTTTGGGGGTAATACTCCTGTCTGGCAGCTCAGGCTCTGAAAATACAAGACAGCAGAAATCAGGAAGAGCAGAACTTCACCTGTCTCACACAGATCTCGTGCTTTGGCCTCTTGATGAACTGAGGAGTGAGGGTCAGAGTATTGGGGGAAACCCTGTCTTGCAAAATGGTGCTTTTTCTGGAGTACGTAGTGCCCAAGTAAGAATGAGGGCACTTCACTGAAAGAACTTCCACTGTTAGAAAGACCTTCAGGAGATCAGACAGGGATAGCCTTCCCTGGAAAGCAAGGAATTTGCAAGGGAAGGGGAGCAGCTGTTCAGTGACATCTACTTCTCTCCATGCCTTTGGAAGATAAAGTGGAGGAAGTCAGTGTGAAGGGGAGCAGGCAGAGTGTTTGGGCCCACAGCACAGTGCCATGATGGAAACACAGTGGGAACAGTGCAGGATGCCAGGGAGAAGCATGGAGGAATGCTGCTTCAGTGCAGAGTGAAGAGGAATATGTCACTTCCCTGAGAGCCCAGGACAGCCAGACAGGAAAAACAGGAGTGTCACACAGGTGACATGAAATTGAGCTAAAGGAGTAGAGATCTATCTGTAGGCAATAGGCTTGGGCTGAAAGTAGGCAGAGACAGGATTCTGCCAGAAAAAGTAATAAGTTGCTGAACAGAGAGAGGTTTGTGGCCAGATAGCAAAAAAGGTTTGGAGAGGGCAAACATGAATGGCAGAGGATCTCCAGGTGAAAAGTTCTGAGAGCAGAGTTCTGCAGCTCTTGCAAAGGGAGAGTAGTATCTGGAGAGGCTCAGGTGACTCTGCCCACATGGCAAGCTGTGATCCAGGACACCAGGGACAGCAAAAATGTCCCTCTGCCCAAAATCATCAACTACACCAATCAAATAAGTCTGTGCTAAAGAAGGTGAACAGAAAATTGTTTTTTGCTTTGGGTGTGTGGTCCCAGCTTCCAGCTGCTGGTCACCTCCCATGGCTGTCAGCTAAGCTTAGACTGATCTTACACCACCTTTTGGAGTTGGATCAAGTAATCTCTTGAATTCTGCCATGGACAGGCTGATAAAAGCCCTGTGTATCTTCCTGGGGTCCCCAACTCTGTCAAGCAGCTGTGCAAACTTTGTAAGGTTTCATCTAATGCAACAAGACTGGGGTCTAGGAGTTCAAGGCAGTTAATTCAGTGTCTTGCCTCCAGGCAGCAGAACCAACACTTGTTGATTAATTGAATAAACTGATTGACTCTGGAATGAGTCTAGGTAATTTCTTTCCTGGCCCAGAGATCTGAGCTTGGCCAGCAGAACTAAGATATTGTGGCAGACTTTCCCTGCTATCCCCAAAGCCTTCTCAAGAGAGGCTCCTGAGGAAACATCACAATCAATAAGCATCTTGAACAGCCTCAAGAGACAGCAGGGCCAAGCCTGGAAAGACTCAGCAAAGGAAATTTTGTGTTTACAGCACAACGGCAGCAGAACTTAAAAGCTGAGCTAGGCTTGAGATCAAGACTAGATGTCTGGGGTAACTGCACCTCTATGCAATCCAGTCAGTGCTAGAGGTCAAAGTCTTCCTGTCATTTCTAACCTGAATACTTCTTGTAAAGTCTCACTGGACAGGCTCCAAAAGAGCTTCAGTGAGGTCCTTGGAACAAGCTTGAACTGCTGGGACACCAGAACCAGTTCCCAAGTCTTTAAGAACAGTATGCCTGAAATACATGACAGCTATGCCAGAGGCTGGCTAGGAGTGAGGGCAGCACGGAGTCTCGGGAAGCAGCTGGACAACAACAGCAAAGCTGACATGGTTAGAGAAGATGAGATACAGCCAATCTTCAAGTTGCTGTCTCTGCCACAGACATCTAATGGCAGACAGAAAAAGAATCAAAGTGAGCTTCACACACCCACCTCTTCAGGTCCACGAGTGGGAAGAAACTCCCTCAAAAGTGCAAGATTAACTAAATTAGATTAGCAAAACAGAGATGAGCTGCAAGCTGTTCCTTCACACAAGAAGGGACCTCTTGCAGGCCATAAACTGGCAGCTCCTAACCTGGAATGGTTCCTTTTAATTAGGTCAGTGCTTCCCGTGCAACATGCTGCACAAGACAGCGTATTTCAGAGCACATGGACACTCATTTGCTTGCCAGAGAAGAGTCAATGCTGGAGGCAGAGCAACAGTCAGGGATCCTTCCCTTTCTTAATATGTAACTGAGATGAGTGCTAAATGCCAACAGCTAGGCTCTCTCCTGCCCTGTGCTGCCCCGCTCACCTGACATATTTCCACATACCTAGGATTATTTGGGAAGCAGCTCATTTGCCAGCATACGCTCTTCCCTCAAACTGAAGCATTAAGCAGGTTCTGTATGTACAGGCACACTGTGGCAACCTGGAGTAAAGGGCAGCCCTTCCCACCTTTACGTGGGAAATGTTGGCAAGGAGTATGGCACCCTGCCAAGAACTGTGAGCCCTGGCTGAATCCCAGACAGTTATCTACAGGCTGGGATAGTGCCTGAGCAGCCTGTTCTCTGTGAGCACCATTTCTGATTGCAGGACATTGTCATGTGCCAGCTAGCAAGTCCATTTTATGACACGGTCATGCAATAACTCCAGAAAACATTCCTGTAAACAATCCCTCTCCTGCTGTGGTCACTACCCCAAGCTGTCAATTGCAGATACACCTTCTGAGCGAGGTGGCCTTAAGGAGCAAGACACACAGTGCGCACACAGTCCTCTCACTACCAACAAACACCCAAAACCAAGGGGCTGCAGCTTCTCTGTCCCACTCTGTTCTCACTGTGCTCCCTTCAGACCCACAGCTGAGCCATCTGCAGCCCTTAAGTAAGGGAGTTCTCTGTGACTGCTGGTCAAAGCAGATCCTCTGCAATTTAACTCCTCCACATCCCAACTCTCTAGATCACAGTACTTTGGGTTTTGTTTAATTGACTTAGCAAAAGCACATTCAACCAAAGATTATCCAGATACTAATCCACATTAGTGCTATGCAGACACATGCTAAATCCCTGACACAGATACAGAATTTTTCTGCAGTGTCATGGGACGCTTAGACTGCTAGTGTCAAATGCAAATACAGGAAAAGGTTTGCAAACTGCAACCCTGTGGCATGCAGGGGGTTCAATTTGAGGCACATTGACTGCCATACTCAGAGCTCTCTGTAGAACAAGCAGTACCTAGTCCTACTCTGCAAACAATCTATGCAAATATCTTCTTGTGTGTTTGTCCTCTGCAGATGTGATCTTACCATCACGTTGGAATAAGCTAGAAAGACTGATAGGAATTGCCTTTGTACTGCTTTGTCTAACAAGAACCATCCTGAGATTTACAGGTACCCAGGGCCTCTGGATCAGAGCTAGATTCACAAGGTGGGCTGGTAATGTGACAGCAGCAGCCTGTTGACATTGCCTGGCCAAGAGAGGGGCTCGGCTCCTAATGTCTGACTGGGCATTTGTGATCCCTTTTTTAGGGCAGCCCAGTTCCCCCCCCTCCCAGGCCCTGCTATGTCTCCTGCTGACTTGCCTTTCTGTTCCCTCCAGAGGTCCCCTGCCTGCCAGCACCTGGATTGGGCTGTTGACCTGAACTACCTGAAGGATACTTGCTGGTATTTTACCATTTTAACCACTGCAGCAGTAGGTGAGGAAAATGTTTTGTTGCTATGGCCACACAAACAGATGATTAGGAAGTCAAGTACAGTGGTTTCTTCATCTCAAGTGCCTTGGGTGTTGACTTGCCAGCAGCACTGCAGAAATAAAGGTATTTTTTGGCATCTTGAACAGTCTCTGTGCTCCTGCTTTTCCATCTTAGTACCACAATTTTTCAGAAGGTGAAGAGACAGAATTTACCTCTTCCTTCCATCACAGTCCTCTGCCCAAAATGGGACTCATTGTTTCCTTCAGGGCAGAAAATGGTGGCTGAATGTACTGTGTTATCTGCCAGACCAATTCAGACTACCACAACTGAAGCAGGGAGACCGAAGACCAAGTGGAATGACAGAACCTCTTTCAGCAGAAAATATACCATGCTTAGAATCTGGAAACTACAACCCATGATGGTGTCTAAGAAGACAACCCTAACCCTCACTATGGTGATCTTCTGCCTACTCCTGTTTCTCCCCTTTGCTTTTACAGAGCAGTCTGGCTGAAGCATTACAAGCTGCTTCTTCCTGACCACTGCTGCAAGCTTGCTACCAGCAAGCACTGAACAGCCTGCTGGGCCTTGGGAATGGCATGGGACCACACACAGGAATTGTGGCACTACCACTGTGAACAAAGCAGCTCCCAAGACGTTTTCTTTCCACTATTTTCTTCTCTTCTCAGGAGATTCTTTTCATCTTACAAAAAATACAGAGGTGGGCAGCAGCAACAATTCAAACCCCTCCTACTGATGTCTTTCCCTGGGGAGAACAGTTAGTATAATTTATGAAAACTGTCAGACACTGGGGCTTTTCTCTGCAATTAAGAGACACTTGTTAAGAAAGTCTTATAAATTGCCAATGCATTACTTGTTTGTCGTTTTATTTTCCGTATGATGAGAGAGTACTCCAATTTAGCTGGTGGCTGATTCAGAAAAAGAGTCATCAGAAAACCTGCAGAGGCTACACAAGCATTTGACGCTGTTAACAGCAACCTCTTATCTCAGAGTCTCTTTATTCCATGTTGGCCTAAACACATGGTGTTTGCTCCACAGGCTCTGTTCTTTCTTCCCTAGGCCAGCTCACCGCTCGCCTCTGCCCTATTGCAGCGTCAGACTCCAGGAGGGTGCCTTTGTTGTGGTGTGAGATTAGGCTCAGGTGCAGGGTCCCCATTTCCCAGCAGGAAAACACAGCCTTCCAGGCAGAATCCTTTGTGCTGGCACAGTGCTTGCAGCTTGCTCCCAGCAGATTCCTACCTCTGCTTGCCTCCAGCACCCAGTTTTTATCCAACCTGCGTCATCAGGAGGGTCAGCAGGTAAAAAGGGGGAAAGGATAGATGCAGAGTGAGGTCTACTTCGTTTGAAAAGCTTCCTTCCCCAAACACCATAGCCACTTCAAACCCTGGTGGATGTATTAGACAGAGAAAGTGCTGTGAGCTGCAAGCATGCAGGATGCAGAGATGCCAGAGCTCAGAGTTGAGGCATGCGCTGAGGACAGGCATAAGACAGATGGCTGTTATCAGTACAGTTCCTTGCTCCTCTAGGGGCTCAGGCAGGAGTGTCTGGGTTTAACAGCCAGCACTTCAGACAAGGTCAGACTAGAGAGAAAAAGGCCTCCCAAGATTTGTCCATAGACACAAACATAGGTGCTCCAGTGTTTCCAGAGACACACAAGTGCAGTCCTGCACTTCCTTTACCAGACACTCATTTTGCTGAGAAATGCCCTGCTCCGTCCCATCTCACCTGGATCTGGGCACTTCTAGTGGGCTGCTTCCAATCCTCAGGAAGTTATCAGAATGGGTCGATGACGAGGAGCTGGAGGACTTGACTTCAACCATCCCTGTGGAAGGCAGCCGGTCTTCAGACTGCTGTGCTCTGCTCCAGAGCACGGCTTGCGGTGACGATGCACAACTCTTCCTCCTGAGGGATAGAGGATGTGGGTGAGAAAAATGACTTTTCTATGTACCCCAACTAGGAAGCCTTTCCATCACAGGCTGGAGTTTAGCCCAGCAGCTACAAGCTCTTGTTTCCACTGAACCCGCCCTCCTCCCTCCCAAGGAACCATGAGTCACGGGTAAACACTCAGGGAGGGGGTACACTGAGCTCAACCCATCTTAGCCCATTCTTTTATAGATCACCATCCACGTGACCTGGAAATCAGAGACGGGAGAATGCATCAGCCCACACATACACAGCGATTGCTTTGTTTAGTCTAGCAGCAAAAAATGCCTTGAGCAAGGGGCCTCCCAGCGGGGAAAGACCATTTCAATCTGCTCCAACTCCACAGCGCGTATCAGCCCAGGTGGGCGTTCGTGCACACACCACCAGTGGTATTTTCCCTTTTAGCAATTCCCTTTGGACACCACTGACTACACTTCTGACCATGTGCTTACAGCTGACAGTCACTCCAGGTACACTTCAGTAGGTATGCTTCAGTTCTCTCTCCTTCTATGCTGACAGCCCAAACTGCTCTGGCTTCCTTCCTAGCCAGCACATTCAGACTCAGTCACGATTCACTGTCCATTGGTGCCTTAGCTCACAGTACCATCCAACTACATGCCAAACAAATACACATTTGGGACTAATTCACATCACTACTGCTCCATGTTTAGAAGATTTTTCTTCTTATGGAAGTTGTTTGATTTTGTTTTTACCCTGGGAAGGGTCCCAAGAACTTCTCCCCTTCCATGACCACACTGAATTGGACAAAGACCTCCCGATGTACAAAAGTAAAAAAGAACTCTAAAGGAAACACACTCAAGGGGAAACAATGTTGTTCTTCCTAAAACATTGAAGGGCATCTCAGCTTTGAGATCTTAAGCACTGTCAGCAAGTGCAGCTAAAGACAGGCTCATTGTATAGTGGAAAGTGCGATATCCTCTCTTCATTTCTTGAAAGGTGTCCACCCTCAAACATCACACCACAGCCTCTCTTAAGCTTTATTCATCTCATGTTATCATAGCTGCCAACATCTCCAAGTACAGCCTGCAGAAACAGGTCTGAACAGCTAAAAATCAAATGCCTCTCCCTGCACAGAGACTGCGAGGCCACCTGTTTTCAGGGCAACACATCAAAGTACATCCCCTCATGCTATGCACAGCCCAGCTCACCCAGCCTGTAGCAAGCCCTATGTATTCTCCAGACTACAGAGCCACAACAGTCTGCAGTAAAACATCCGAGACCAGTCTCCTCACTGAGCACTCATGGCAAGCTCACAACCTTCCCCTTTCCAAGCTCATGCCCCTCAGGCATGGCCCAAACCATCCCTGCAGAGCAGCTGCTTGCCCCAACACAGCCTGATGTCTCCCACAGAAATAAAAGCAACCCAGAGCTAAGAAACACATTGCAAAATCAAGCCCTGATCCACACACGTGCAGTGTATTCCAGTGTGTTCTGGTGACTTCACATCTTGTAAAAAGCACACATAGGTTCCATGCAGCAGAATTGAGTCTGTATGTGCTGAGCACTCAAGAGCAACACAAATGCTTCCAGTTCAGTACCCTGCAGCCCTGCAAGTGGAAAGCTGTTCTCTACTTGATGCAGTTGCTTTGATGTGGATAGGTAGGCTCTGTGTATTAGAGGACTCCATTTAACTCACTCAGCAAAGAGTTTGGGACCCTCCATCTCCATTGTGTGATTCTGCACAGATATTCTCCTTTCCCTTCTCAGCACTTTAAATTGAATACACAATGTGCTTTAGAAAGGCTGCTGCCACTAGCATGGCTGCAAGCTCAGTCCCAGAGGAATTTAAATGCCTCCAGCACAACCCAGATTTAATTTAAAATAATTGCAATATAAAATAGCATCTTCACATGTGCTGAGGGAAAGGAGAGAAAAATTAAACTGAGAGGGGCAACCCTATAGCAAGGCTCTGAAATCCCCAAACAGCACCAGAAACTCCACAAGCAAGTCCAACACCTGTCCCAGAGCAGCAGAGTTGCCAGACACCTTCCCTGCTTCCAGACAGTCACCTGCATCCCCAGGCAAGTCCTATGTGACCCTCTATCAAGAGGCAGTACTGAAAATTCTGTATTCTCTTATACTGGAAATGTCTCTAAGCAGTGCTGCAGGCAGGAACCTGCATTCAGCTCATATGCTGGTAGAGAAGCTATAATTTAGAGGGAATTCTTGGCCACCCAGCCCAACTCTCACTAACTGTAGGCACTCCCCATGCATAATGTCTTTCTTAAACTCTGATTAAGCTTCATTTTAGGGCAGCTAAACCATCTCCACTTTTCCCTGGGGAGGCTGCTGTCAAGTGTAATTTTCCTGGTAGTTTGGAACCATCTTTTAAAAGTAATGAAATCCTTTGTGGATGAAGTTTAACAGTGAAACATATGAAAATGAAACAAATGTGCTTTACTCTCATCTATGTACAAACTTAGAAGCATCCCTGCAGAAGCCTGACAGCCTTTTAATGTGGGGTGGCCTCCAATTTTTGGTGAAGGAGCTCAGGAGTACAATTTGCAGCAAAGCTGCTAACAGCCAAATTCCTCCCTCCACTGTAAGGAATCCATACTATAGAGAGCAGACCTGGAGGGCAAGACACTTCAGAAATATTTTTTTCTATCAGGCTCAGAAGCCAGTCCCTTTTGTTCAGCCCACCAAGTGGTTATATCCTCACCATGCTGCTTGAGCCTGTGTTCCTGCTGGCATCAGCTCCACTGCTTCATAGGTAAAGCTCCCAGCTGCTCCAGGGGAACTTTCCATCCCCAGGGAGAAGTCACTGCTAAGGCTTGTGGTGCTGCCTCGGTCTTTCTGCTCTAGAGAGAAGAATACAAAGCTACCTGAAGACCAGCTTGGTTTCACTCACCTTCTTAAGCAATTCTTTAAGCAACACACTTCCCCATTCCCTGTGCTCTTGCAAGGCCCCACAGGCAGCACACCCATTAGGGGTCATCCTGAAGCTGGGAACCCAAGCCCACAAGCAATGAACCATTAGCAGCACCCAGGGGCACTGATGCTCGACAGCAGCACTCACTGAGCATGCAGATCTCTTCCAAGGTGAAGCCAGGTGGCAAACTCTTCCTTCTGGGGAAGGAAAGACAAAAGTTACCACAGGCACACTTCAGGGCAGTGTGGAGGCTGGCCATAGCCAGGTCTCTCTCACTCACAGCAGATCAGAGTAGTGGGGTTTAGCTATGCAGGGGCACAGGGGAGAGGATGGGCCACTGTCTGACTCCTAACAGTCCCAACCCAAACTCCCTATGCTTTGAGAAGGTGGCAACAAGCAACACTGCACATGATGTGCTTATTCACAGCATCCGGGTGGGCTTTGCTTCTTTCTGTCCCTCCTAAAATAAGAAGAGTTTATGCTGGGCAGTCTGTTTAAAACCAGCCACCCCTCTATGCCCACCAGTGCCTGAAGGAGCTTGCTGTGTAGCCTGCTTGAGCCAGAGCACACATCTCTGGGTTCATCCGTGCTAGAGCAGCCACAGACAATCATTAAGCAGAGAGCACATTTCAGCATGGACAGTTTTTCAGAGCACAACGTGGCACCTCACAAGCCTCGGCCCCGTTTTGCAGCCTTCAGAGTGCAGAATAAATTAAAGAAAACTGGGCCAGGACACCAGGGCTTCCATCTCCCCAGAGAAGCAGCACTAACAAGCTCCCTGGCTCTGTAGCCCATGCAGCAGCAAGCACAGGCTCCTTACCTCTGTGACTTCAGAGCAGAAAACTCCTCAGAGGTGATGTGCTTCAGAAAATTGAAGCAGAAAAAGAAAATCTGAGCAAA
Organism: Cinclus cinclus; assembly: GCF_963662255.1. Lineage (NCBI taxonomy): Eukaryota > Metazoa > Chordata > Aves > Passeriformes > Cinclidae > Cinclus > Cinclus cinclus. The sequence continues at coordinate 9,222,279 of NC_085057.1, forward strand.
GGGAAAGAAAAGAGAGGTTCAGGAATGAACCCGAGGCTCCATGCAGCCTCTTATCTTGGTGAGGAGGTGCTGGCAGGAAGGAGATAGCAAAAATTCTGCAGCTACCAGCCTCCAGTATGCCATGGGCTGCCACCATCCCATCCTGAGTCTTCTCTTCCATGTAAACTGCCCCTCTGCTCCCTGCCACAGCGAGGCCCAGAAAGGAAGGGGAACAAGAAGCCTCCTATCAATGATGCCTTGCACACATGGTGCAAGCCCACAGCAGGTACTTACACCATCAGTGCAGAATGGAACCAAGATGGCAGCAGCTGCTTATACACCCAGGTAAGCAGCAAACCCAGCAGGACTTGCATGGTTAGAGCCACATGCTCCACCTCAGCAGCAGACCAGTACCACATCTGAAAGCATGGGGTACCTGCAGCATTTGTGGCCCCAAGCTCGTGCCCTGCCACATCCCAGTCTGCTTAGCATCATTCACACTACTGTGCCTCTGTCACCTCACCCACCCATGCAGAGCTGTGCCCTTCTCCTGGGAGAAGTGGGGAGCAGGGGGTGCCTGAGGCAGCCAGGCACCCCTTCTCCTGCTGCAGCTACTGAATCCATCCACGATCAAGCAGACACCAGAGCAGAGCTCTCAGGCTTGAGCCAGTAGAACTCTAGGAATGAACAGGAGGAATTATACTAAATCTTTCAGGGGATTCTGTACCCCTGAAAGATGGAAAAGAGGCCAGGGTACAGCCTCTGCTGTTTGATGGCAGAAGATTCCTTAGTAAGGTGAGAGTTTGAGGAGCAGGGGAATAGCAACAGGGTTAGACATACACCCCACCTCTTTTCTATTCAGAAATGATAGTGCACTGTACTGCAACTACAGTTAGAGCAATCTTTTTTTGCTGTTAAACAGTGAAAGATTTTGAAAATAATGACTTCCACTAATTTTAAGTGCATCCCAGACCCCCATATGTGCACCCACAGACACATCCCTCCAAATTCGCACATTGGAACCAGCACAAGCTGCTCCATGAGCCTGTGATGGCATGCAAGCCACATGCAGCTGCAGCACCCAGGCAGGAGGGCTGGCACTCAGGACAAGCACACAAAACTATCCAGCTTTATTTTCAAGAAATAACACACCTTAAGCATCCTTCTCACTGCTGAGCTGAACAGCAAGTCCTAGCACCCTCTGATGTGGGGCCTGAACACTAATGGCATAGGAGAGACACTGACAGGAGTGACACCTCCTAACAAAACTACAGCCTGAGGGAGAAGTAACCCCACAACTTATGCATCACAAAATGACAGGGCAAGGCTCTTACCTCGTATTTCCAGCATCTGAAAATATCTTTTTAGAGCCCAGCCACACCACTGGTACTATCAGGAGCAGGCAGTGAATGCTGCTACCATAAACAGATATCGTGAGAACACAAAGCAGTGCTCAGCCATTGTCCCAGACCAAACACTCACCTCTTCTCCTTTACTGAGTCGATCAACTAACATGTGCCTAGAAAGAGAGCAAGGGAAGCTCAGTCACATGCCAGAATCAGCAGAAGAGTACAAGCAGTCAAGAACAGCCAGATGCCTGAGCCCTCAGGTGAAAAAAAAGGCAGCAGCCCTTCTTGTCCCGGGTCACTGGGAGCTGCTCAGACATGAATCTTTGGCTGTGAACAAACATCAAAGATGACCCTTCAAGGCTTCTCCCTGTTGCACAGGGATGCACATGTGAGTAAAATTTAGCATGCCTACCCAAAGAGAAACCAGTCATAGGCCACTGTCAGGTAGAGGATCTCAGATGGCTCCAGGGACGTGTGGATCAGCCCATCCTGCAAAGCAAATGACACAGCCTTCAGGCAGCAGCCCTGGGGACTAGAACTTGGGAATTCATGATCTGCTGAAAACTGTCACAGTGATCCAGGGTGCCCATCTTCCTCTTCCTGCCTGTGACAGCATGTCCGAAGAAACATCAGGAACACTAACAGCTCCACCACCACTTCCTGGTGACAGTCACTCACCCTCCAAGCAATCAGCCCCAGAAACAGAGGAGGTCAGCCAGGTACTCACAGCCCATAAGGAGAGGCGCAGTAAGGAGATGAAGAGAGGCGTTCGATCCCAGCCTGATATACAGTGCACCAGGAGCCCGCTGTCATCTGTTCCAGGGGTAGGAAGGAGAAGGAAAAAAAAGGATGTTGCAACAAGAGAAATGACTTCTTTATGGCAAATCTGTAGAGACAAGCTACTCTCTGTACCCATAGCCCAGACTCAAGAGCAGAGCTCAGCCAGAACATTCTGTCTTAAATACAGCAGCCAACAAATTGCTCAGAGTGTCCTCCTGGGTTATCAGAGGCACCGGCTGATGTGCTGTCCTGGTCCTGACAGCTACTCAGGACAGAGTTATTAGGTATGAACATCACTTCACTGTCCTGAACATGCACATACCCACTATCACAATCTATTCCTGTATTGGTGAGAAAACAGCTCCAACTGAACATTTTTTCAGTCTCACTAACCTTCCTGCTGCACACTGAGCAGAGGCACACACAAGGCACAAATCCTACACCCTACAGAAAAACTGCAGTGTGTCCCAAAACATCTACTGCAGTAGAGTGTAGCTGGCCATGCTGTCAGAGCCAGCCATGGTCCATCCATCAGTGCTAGGTCACAGTGCTCAGAGGGAATGGGATGCCACACAGGGCAACAGACACTCTTCAAAGAGTTGGGGTGTCTGTGATGAAAGGGGGTGGAAGGGGCTCTTAAATGAGATCCTGTGCTGGGGAGACAAAACACAGGTAAACAGCAAAACAAGAGCAAGAGTCAAAAAGCAAAGACGCAATGCTCCTTTTCTTCAAGTTTAAAGAAGTAAAACAATAGGCTAAGTTTTAAGATATCCCTTCATGTTCAGGAACAAAGGGTTTCCAAGGAATCAGCTAGTCCCGCTGTAAGAGGGGAGCTGGAGTTCCGAGATGCTAGGACCATCATCCTGTTTTGAAGGGAGAGAATTAAAAGTGACTTCTGTGTTGGGAGTTGACCCACAGTGGCAGTAATACCATCAGCTGTTCTTCCAGGGACAGTGACTGCTCCAGTTACACTGCTGAGAGCAAGGAGTTTGCCTTACCATCACTATTGATAATGGAGATCAGCAGCTTCAGGTAGTTCTGTGTCTGTTGTACGAGGTCCCAGCTCTGCAGAAAGAGGAATGCTGATGGTTAAGGGTCTGCCGATAGCAAAATGCTGCTCTGCGGTTCAGAGCTGCTCTATTCAGAACAGCAGCAAAGCAGAAATAACCACGTGGTGATTTCTCAAAGTGGAAGACTTCCCCTTTTAATCAATCCCCTCATCCTCTGCAAAAGGCATTCTGGGAGAAGATACCAAGTAGGCAAATAAAACAGTAAAAGGCCACCTCTACTGTCTTCCTGGCTGGCAGAGGAGCTGCTTTTCCTGCAGCCCCAAAGCTCCAAGCAGCCCATGCTCAGAGAGGCAGCAAACACCTGCAGAGCACTGACCCAGTTCTGCACATGTGCACTTTAACAAGTGGCTGGGCCACATTCCAGCCACGTGTGCAATGCCAGCAGCACGATGGGATGCGCAGGCCAAGGCCAGCGGCCTGTTCCCACAACCCAAGCACTTTGCTCAAAACTCTGTGGTCCCTGAAAATGTCCTCAGCAGGCTGCTGGCACAGGGCTGACCCTCACCCACCCTCCAGACAGGCACTGGACTTCTTCAGTAACCCCCAAGTAGCAGCAGAACTATAGAAGGGTCTAAACTCAGAGAACTCCAGTACTACAGGATATACAGGTGAAGAACTTCAGAACAAGCCCAAGTTTGCCACTTGACCATCATGTCATGAGCAGATGCAGGGTATTTCAGTGGTTTGATCAGAATCAGGATGAGCTCAAGGGAAATAAGATAGCATTGGCAAGGAAAAAGCAGAGTGGGACACATTACATGGCAGAAGTGTTAGTGGTATAAGTGACATGTGACCACAACAACAGAACCCTTGCTGTGTGCTTGCATGTGTGCACATCTGTGTACAACCACACTGAAGACTAGAGTCAGACAGAACATATTGCTCAGCTGTGAAGCCTGCAGAGCCACAGAACAGTAGGGAAATGGGGAATGATAGTCAGCCTGCAGCAGAAAAACACATAATTACAAAATCTTTTATCTGCCCAATTCAATCCATCTTTTGCTTATTTTAGAAGGCATCATCCAATTATCCAGTCTGATCTCTCTACATCAATGAACAAGAAAGTTTTCTTCAGCTGCCCCAAGTAAAGCCTGAAGCTTGCACTTGGCAACATCTTTGCCCAGAGAATCATCTCAAATAGGGGTGACAGCTCATTACTCCTTTGGCAACATGTTCCAGCAGAGTAGCCTCAAAAATAACATCCAAGAATGTTTTTCCTTATCTGAAGGCCTGATTTCAGATGCAGATATTGCTTCCTGTGCAGCTCTTCTTTCCCAGATTGAAGAGTGCTTTAGAATTACTATTTTCTCCCTACAAATGTACTTACACATTAATCAAGTCAACCCTCCATCACCTTAGTGATTAGCTAAACAGACTGAGAGTTTTGAGTGAAGCATGTTCTCCAGGCCTCATATAATTTCTGCATCTATTTATTATACCCTCTTCAATTTTTAGTATCCTTTTTAAAATACTGGCTGCTCAGTATTCTAGTGAACAAGTTTCTAGCCATACACAAGCTATAGTTCTGTTAGTTCTGCTTCATCTTTTCTGTGACTCTGCTTATGCTGGCACTTAAACAGTATTTACATCATTGACAACACTAGCCCAGCACAGGGAGCTCTGCTGGTTCTGGGGTGCTTCTAGCTACAGGGCACAGTAACAGGACATGCTCCAGCACAGTCAATCCCCACAAAATCCACTGATGTGTGAAATGGAGCATACTAATCACTAGTATAAGGTGATACTCCCTGGTGTGAACAAAGGCGGACTTTGAGGCTTGAGCAAACAGAAGAGTTCAATTACTGTTTGCCATGCTGTCAATAATAAAAAGTGGAGACTTGCCATGGTCAGTTATGATTCTCTGCTCCTCTCCCACAGAAGGCACCCTGCATACCCATGAAGAAGGTGCCCAGTCCCTTGGCTCTGCTAACAGAGGAGAAGGTTAACCTCTCTCAAGACTTCTCACAGCCAAGGCAGTCTGTCCAGGGCAGGCTCATGTTGAGCTGAGACTGAGAACAGGTAATGCTGCTTTCTGTTTCCTGTCTTGTTCCTTACCTTTGTTAGCAACCTATCTCCCTAATGGATTGCAAATTTTTAAAAGCTACAGAAGAAGGTTTGACTTTACAGTCAGCTGCCTTGGGGCACAGCAAGCCACGGAGTTTTTGGGTACAGGATTTCCACTGTTCTGTTTCCTGCTGTTCTGAACTGTCAAGCAGCCTCGCCCCCACGGGGATGCAATGAAGTGAGCTAGATTACAGCAACAGGAGCAAGTCAGACTTCAAATCTCTCCTGATTCTTCCTGAATACATCCCTGACCTCCCACAGAGACATCCACTTCACTCACCTGGTACTCGCTCCAATCAATATTCAGAGATTGGGTCAGAGAGACTGGGATACTTAACGGAGCATCTACATAGTCCTGTAAAAAAACACAAACACAGTTTGTCAGAAAAAAGTCATGACTTGAAGGGAGTGAGTTCCTGAAAAAAACAAGACAACAAATGCCAAATGATGCATGAGAAGAAAACACCTCAGCAAAGCACCTTTGGATGCAAAATCCTGAAGACGTAAGAATAAACTCAGACTCTTGGAAGGACTAATGGACAAGAAGAGCTTTTATGTGCTGCCAACAGTGAAAGCTGTGCATATTAGTCTCTGAATTTCTGTAAGACTGTGCCACTCAACCATCCCCTTAGCAGGAGACAGAATATGAAGAAAGAACTGAGAACCAAGGCTATCAATAATGTTGGAATTCAAAACCGGGAGGAACCCATACCTTCCATGAGAGGTTAAGCACCCTAGACTTCAGGATAATAATTAATTTAATTTATATATGAATTTTACAATCATATTCCCTATATGTTTTGTTTGTCCTGTCGATTTCCTCCTTGTGATCAAAAATAGGCACATGACATAGGCACCATCACCAAGGAACTGGGAGGCAAGACTTAAGCCCAGTAAAACAGACAGCTCTCCACTTTGTAACATCCATGTACCTGTTTCCAGTTAAATATGAGACCTTCAGCTGTATAATCCCGGTCTTTGTAGTCTTTAAAAAATTCACAGCCTGCAAGAAAAGAATATAATGAACAACGATCAGCTAACTGGTATCTAACAAGTTAAGTGCCGTGTGGGACTAGGAGTGCTGGCAGCCCCAGGCTCCAGAAATCCAAACCAATCAAAACTGCTGCCTGTGGGAAGAGGAGAGCAGTAATCCTCTGTACACTGTGCAGCATGGCCTCCAGCAACAACAGCCCAGGGCACTTAGCAGTACAGACACTCACACAGCAAAGGGCAAACTGCAAATACAGAAAGTGGGGAGCTTGAGGGACTGACTTTTAATTTTTTCCTGAACAAAAGGTTTCACAAAGGAGCTATGTTATACAGGGCCATGGACTTTTGCACAGACCTAAGGCATCAGCTTGACATGCTGAGCGACAAGGAACCACCAAAAGGTGGGGCAGAGCCCCGGGAAAAGCCAACTTTCACAGGGCATTTGTTGCAGGTAACAAGAAAGGGCTCTGTCAGGGGTAACTTCATTTCTCTCACATTTAAGTCTTCTCTTGCAAACATGGGATTTACCTCATGCGAAGGAAAGAGGTACATAACCACTTACAAGCTGTCCCCCAAGCCCTCCTGTCCTGAAGTGTGTCCTTTGGCTCAGCTCTTCTCAAACAACAATTTGAAGTCTCTGCTGCAAGCTGCAGTCACTTAGTCACAGCTGAGCAGCACCATTAGCACTGCGGCTGCCTGCAGGCTACACAAAACACCTCTCCCAGTGTGCTGTGTACACCTCAGCAGTGCCACAGTGCCCACACCACCCCAACACCCCTGTGCCAGGCAAAGAAGATGGAGGGAGATTCCCACCCCACAGGTCACAAATAACTTCAATGGAAAAAAAACCCCAAGGAAAGAATCTTTGTGCAAGGAGGACTAATCCTCAAATATGCAGTCAGGACACAGTCTGTCAGTTGAGAATTAATTCCAGTTAAACAACTGCTTCATGCAAAGAATGGGGGATTATGGCGTAAGTGTCGGCATCCACAAATACCAAAAACTTCTACAGATACCCCATTTTAACTCAAGTCTTTCACTCCAGACAGTTCTTACTCTTCACTTGGTAAAATCTGTCTGGATGGCTGAGCCCAAAGAGTGGTGGTGAGTGGCGTTAAATCCAGTTAGTGTCTGGTGCCCAGGTTTTGTGGTGTTCCCCAGGCTTCAGTATTGGGGTCAGACTTGTTTAATATCTTTATTGATGATGTGGATGAGGGGATCAAGTCCACCCTCAGCAAGGAGTGGAGTCACCAGCCCTGGAGGTATTTAAAAGACAGGTAGACGTGGCACCCAGGGACATGGTTTAGCGGGGGACTGGGCAGCGCTGAGTTAATGGTTGGAGTCAATTATCTTAAAAGGTCTTTTCCAACCAAAACAATTCTATCTGTCTTTTTGGATGCTGCCCTGCTCACCTAAGGCAACAGGATCTCAGAATAACTTTAGAAATAAATTACAAAACAGAAATTCTTTCAGTGCAACCCTGGAAACATCAATAAGAATGTATCATGGCATTTGGCCAGTCACTAGAGGGGTTGCTGATCCTTAGATGTTTATGCCTTAGATTTAACAGAATGACAACATTCCCCCATGGACCAGCACTGCTGAAATCAGGCAACATCTGCAGGGAGTATTTGCAGTTTTATAAGGTTTATCTCTAGTGTGGCAGTGAAAAGCTACTAAAAGAAAGCAACTGTCCCGGAGGGCAGAAGAGGTGGGACCATCACTGAATAATATTTCTTACCATATGCAGATCCCCATACAGAAACAACTCTGCAGCTTAACTCTATAGAGTCATTTCTTCATTCCTTACAGCCCTACAGAAGACCTGTATACACAGTCTTTCTCATGTTCCAAGTCTGGTGATGTGTGCAGCAGCAATATATATCTGTGCTACGTACTACAGAAACCTGTAATACTCTTATTTCTGTACACTTTGGCAACCTGCATGGCAAACTCGATAGCAATCTTCAGGCAGCTTCTCTGAATTGTCACTAATTTCTGCATAAAAGAAAATACACCTTTAAAAAAATGTTTAAGAGCAACAACTAGTAATCAAGGAAAAGTCTGGGTCTGGATCATCCACCAGCATTTTGCTGGGTTTTGTTCTTTTCTTCCCTCCCTTCCTTTGTGCACTAGGGAGAAAGAAGAGTCTGCAGACAGACTCAAGCACGGCAGCCTCGCATCTGATCCTGTCGCCAAGCCTGACATCAACAGGCAGGCAGGAATAATTCAGTTCATCTGTAAGAGTGCAAGTGACCCAGCAGTGGTTGCTAGGCACAGGGATGGATATAGCCAGGGAGACAGGCTCCAAAGGGCTGCCTCTGCCATACACTGCAGGCTCAGGTGAACTGTTCTGCAAGCACTGAGGATTTCTTACAGTGGAGCTCTGGAACACTAGACTATAAATTACCCTTAAGGATTGGGTTTTTCCATAACCAGAGAACAAGACACATATTTTGCATCAAGTAGTAGTTTGGAGTTGCAGAGATGTCAAAGGCCATCTTAACCAGCTCCACCTCTGGGACTTTTCCTCTGTGCTTGAATTAATAAGGACTGCTGAGAAATTATTTTGCCACCTCAAAGAGTGCCTAATGCTGACTCACACTGCCAGGTTCATTACACTGTTCTCAGTTTAAAGGAGTTTTTCTCCAGAGGGAACATAGGAAACAGTCAGCAAGTCACAGTCATTTACATACAGAGTTATTTCCAGTCCCCAGAAATGGATTGTCACCTGTCCCTTGTGAATCCCTCTGGACATCATTCCTGTACCTGGATATGGGATGGAGAGAAGCGTGAAATCAGCGTAACGTTGAGCTTTGTCCACCTTCTCAGAAGACGTCACACTGCACAGGACAAGAGAACAGCAGATATTTACAGAGTGTTTTTTGCACAGACATCAGCACCCAAAAAACTACCTGTTGCATCTCCCTATGCTATGACTTGACTCAGTTGTGAGCAGGGGCAGAACTTACTCAGCACATCCACATAAATAGGTACAGCCCAAGATCACTAAACCTTTTCTCTGAGGTAAGTAGGAGAAACATCTCCCTCTGTTCCTATGCACAGAGGGTTCCTTTGCTGTCTCCCTTCTAAAGGGGTGACTGTCTCATTTACTATAAGCTTTACAGGGAAAAAGGCACTCAGACTGCAGAAGACAGATTAAAGCAGTTATGTTGACCATTGATACAGTTTTCTGTGGCCTAAAACCTTTCTTTACAAAATCAACTAACCTATCCTGCTGTAGAATTCTTCCAGGGACTGATCCCAGGATGCTGAATGCACACCTGACATGTATGGGCTACACCCATTGCAAACCAAAGCCTGCACAAAAACAAATGAACACAGACTCACTTCAAGCCAAATTTCACCTTCTTGTTTTCCACCATCAGGTCACAGATGTATCGGACAGACAGGTATCGAAGCAGCTTGATGTCGTGCCCTCTGACCTTGTCAAACAGCTGGGTATCTGCATTTCTGCAAGACAGAATGAGGTAAGCAAGGTGAGCATGGAAGACTGACCAAGCTGTGTCTGATTCTTCCCAGCTGAGCCACAGTTCCTCCCTGAACCACTTCTAGCCATAAGCAGCACAGGACAAGCCTTGTCTCCACAGGTCTGAGTCAGACTCTGCAAACTGACACTGCAAGCTTTGTGCTCATGGTCTCTTCCCACATCTCACTCCATTTTGCAACGAACACACAAGATATGACACAATTTCTACAGCCTGGAGATGTACTTTTGGATGAAGTAAACACAGCCATGCCCTTCAAATACCTTTTTTTATGGGTGTCTACATATTCCTGTCTCCAGCCCTTCTCTCTGGCAATAGATTAGCAGGCCTCAGCTATACTACACGGCCATTAATACTCAAGACTCTTTTCCAAAAGCAAGGAAAGTAAGACCCTGAGCCTGGTGATGAGTCTAAAGCCTATGCCCAAAACCCAAACTGGAAAAGAGCAGAACTGAGCGGCTGAGCCAGTCAGCTTATGTCCAAACTGCCTTTACCTCATCCCAATGATGCATACAAACCTAAGCGCAGAGTCTTCCTCCGAAATGTCTTCTGCATCTGCCCAAGCATCATCAGAACCTCCTGCAACATAGACATTAAGAACTGAAGCTTTTGTAAACCAACTCAATCCCCTATCTGACAAGATACGTACACAAACAAAAAGGTCGTGGTTTGGTGCCTTCTCTTCACACTTAAGTGTGGTTTCCCCCATTTCCTCTTCCTGAAAATCTTATTTTCTAACACAGCCCACTCTTTCCTTGACATTACGAAGTACCTGGGCAGTAAAACCCACGAGTGACAGCCAGAGGAAACCTCAAAAATGGTATGCAGTGCTTTTTTCAAACCAAGCTTCAGCTCCCATACTACAGACACCCATGACTCCCCTGAAGAACTTTCCCTGGAGTCCAGTACATCTCACCATTAGCAGCACTGATTCCCAATGATTAGTCAAGCAACAGCAAGTTCTAATCCTTTTTCCTCCATTATTCCCATCCCCAGTGTTTGGGAATTGGTACCCTGAATCCTTTGGGATGTCTTTATTTGTCTACATGTTTCCTGCAACTCACTCTTCAACCTCAAGTTCTTTTGTCACTGAGGTTCTTACAAGCTGTGGAACTGTCCCATAGTAGAGTGCTTGGAAACAGGACATGAGGTTTCAGCCTTCACTCTGTTATGCTAAGCCTGATACAAGCAGCCCATGCCAGAGCTCTCACTAGTCTTGGGAAGTGCTTGGCCTCATGTGCAGGTCTCTGTCCCAGCACTGACCAGCTTTACCATGCAGACAGTGACAAACAGCTCCTCACTCACCAGAGAAGATATAGTTGTATCCAGTGCGCCCATAGAGCTCTCCCCAGCCGGCCAGTGTTGCTGATCTGCAAATATGCTGGAGGTAGATTTTTTTATTAATCACACAGGCTCCAGGAGTCTTTCCCTTATCATGCCTATTTGCTGTCAGGTTACATAGCAAGGGTTGGTACCTACAGCTATCACCTCTCAGCTGTCTGCCCTGTAACCCTGGTCCAGATTGAGTTCTCCAAACACAGCAAATTCCCAAGTGCCTTTATCTGTAGCTAGTTTTAAAATACTATTTTCATCTCCAGTTCTCCAATGCATTAATACAGTCAGTTCCTGCCAAGTTAGCAACACATGCTCTGTTAATATCCGGCTTGAGCCTTATTTCCACATTCCTCTGGATGAGATTATGGATGGTCCCAATATGACACTGGGCAGTTCACTCCTTCAGAAAAAGGTCAGCAGATGCAGCCCATAATGGCTTCAGTCCAGACAGATTAAAATTGTCACAGGTATGATTTTGCTATTCATACAGTGTTTCTAAATTCAGCTAAGAAATCTGAATTAAGCTACTTAAATTCTAAATTAGACTATTCCTATAGGACTTCAACACAGTTTAAGTAATTCACATAAAAATGAATCTAATTTCACTTTCTTACAGATCCCCTTGCAGACAAGCCCACACATTCATAAGACCATTTATGCAATCTTGCCTCCCAAGGGAACAGACAAAGAAAACTTCTCTGGAGAGAGAAAAGTTACTCAAAGGGAGATGCTGGGAAGAGTAAGGGACAATAATTATCTTTCCCCTCTGAAACGCTAAATATCTTAAGGACTTCAGACAGGACATAAATAAGAGGGAAAAAAAAAAAGTTAGCTCTTTGGTGCTTTGGTTAGCTGTCATGACTTGGTGGGGGAGAACAGCCTGAAGTACCCGCAGACAACTTATGCAGCCTAGATAGGAAGTGCTACTTGCTACTACAGGCTGCCTGCTTGTACCTAAGCACAGACTTCTACACCATTTGGAAAAGTGACAAGTGACTGAAGACGTGGCTGCACAGTTCAGATGGCAGAGAGAAAGGTCATTTTCTCAGTAAAGACAGGTAACCCATGAAGCTTTACCTTTCCCTTGTACAGAATGACTGGGCAAACAAAGCGTCCTCTACACCTGGCCATTTTACTCCGGTTGATGAGGTCCTGCAGTTTGCCAACCTGCACACTGCTCTCATACCTAGTGGGCAGAGATTCAGGTCAGTACACTGAGCATTTTCTCACAAGTCTTTCAGCAAAGCCACCACAGACACCCTGGGCTGCAATCCCAACCCCTTCCCTAGAAGTAAGCTCTCAAGTTAGTAAGCATGAAGACACTTCTTTGAGAATTGCTTCTGCTGCTGTACAACACATTTGGACACTTTTCTGACTCCTTTTATTTTGAAACATCAGTGCACAGTATGTGACAGCACCATCAAGAACTGGCAATATGAGCACCATCAGCAGGGTCTGCCACCGACTAACACATGGATTACTAAGGAAGAAGAGTCAGTGTCTACAAAAATAAATGTTCTGTCTTCTTCCCCATCACCTTTCCATTCAAAAGCAGCTCAACACTACCATCACAGTGAATTTACTATCAGAGTGATAGTTTTGCAAGAAAAAAAGAAATATAATAGAAAATCAAATCTTGAACACTCCATGATCCTCAAGCATTTGTGTTGCCAAGTAATTAAACAATTAAACCATCTAGTGGGTTGAGCAGGGTACTTAATGTCAGCTGCATCTGCAGAACTACATTTTGTTTGTTTTTCTTGTCAAAGTTAAAATGAAATTCTGTTTCACACCGGGAGACATTTTGGAATCATGTTAAAATTGCTCCAGTCTGTCCAAGTATCAGCTCACATTTGATAGGAATCCAAACTCACTTCTGAACTGCACAGACCTCCAGGAGAAACTGTCAATGCAGAGAGGACTAGAGTTGGAATTGGAGAAGCATCCAGAGTGGTATATTAGAAACCAGGTGAAGTCTGGACATACAAAACTACATGGCTATGCACCTGGAGATGATTAACAAGAATTTCCAGTTAGGCCTTTTGAGTGATGGAGCACAGTACAAGAGCCAGATGAACTGCCTGATCTCTGGATGTTAATACATTATCAACATGGTAAATCTGAAAAAGGGGAAAAATAAGATCATGGGAAATTCCCTAGAGAGATGTAGAAGTACCAGCATTACTGTGCAGAGCGCAGGTTCTCAGCTGAGATAAAGCATCTGATTCTAGTGACCCAACCCTGCCTGAAAAGGCACAGGAAGATGAGTAGATGGCCAAGGGACAGTCTATGCTGCAAGAGAAACCACCAGGGTCTGATGGGAAGAGCAGATGAAGATGAGCAGATGCACAGCAATGCGTGCATCAGAGTGAAGGAGAGTACAATGGAAGAGGAGAACTCAAACATGAAGGACAACACTGGCCTAAGAACAAATTAATATCTTTACATTAATGGAAGTTGCTGAACTTCAGAATCACTGAGAGTGTGGAGCAACGTACCAGCACCTGCCCTTCTGGGAAAGACTAAAAAAGTTAATCTATTATAAAAATGATCTGTTTATGGAAAGTATTATAGAAGATGGTGTCAGTGGAAGCAGGGAAACAGAAAACAAGACTTTCAAATATTTTTTTTTTCCTTTAAAGAAGGATTTGGTTCTCAGAATTCATAGTGGTGGTTGAAGATTTTTCATGTTTTCCTGCATATACAATTATTCTGGTCCAGCTCCAAAGACCTTTGACATATACCCGAATTTAAAAAACAAAAACCCAAGTTAATCTTCTTTAAACAATGTGAACATGAGGATGCTAATTGGAAAGGCAGGAAAATGTGAGCAAGCGTGAGAAGAGATGCCTTTGTGTATAATTCCCAACACCAAACTATTTTGAAACTCAAAAGATTCCGATGCCCAGATTTGTTTATGGGTCTGTTTTTAAATGAATGCATGCAATTAAGAGATACATCATATACTGCACTCTGCTCCAGTTTCCTTTACGTTTCCTTTGCAAAAGCAAATACAGAGGGAAACAAGAACTTAAATGCAGTGTTACCAAAATAGCTCCATGGCACTGCTTCCAAGTCCAGAAGGCGAGAATCAGCAAAAATCAAATACCCGAAGGATCAGAAATTGTAAGAGAAGTGCCTCTCTGGGAGCTGAGACAAGAATACAGGTTTCACTCACTTCACTTTCCTGGAGAGGTTTCTGCAGCACTTGGGAATGAGACTGAGCAGGCTGGCAGGAGCCCAGGACATGGAGTGAGCGGGAAGCCCAGCACCCCACTGGGGATATGGAAGGATAAGCCCCTCACCCAGGTGCACCACACCTGCTCCTTCAGAAACCTGCACACACACTGGACAGGCCTGCTCTGCCACCAGTCATGGCTGTGCTACAAATAAGGCTCTCAAATCTTCTCGTCTCAATAACCACCCTCAGTAATGCAACAGATGAACGTGGGTAAACAAACACAGTTGTAGCAAGACTCCTGTAGCAAGGGAGAAGCTGCTCTGAAAAACAGGTGTAATGCTTTAACAGGAACTAGTGATTAAATGTAGCATAAATAGGAGTAAAATCTACAGAAAAAGGTTTAAAAACAACAGAATTCCTCCTGCACCTGCCTGGATTTCAGAGTACTGTTAGCAAACTTTGATCAAGCAATGTCCTTTCTTGCCCAAGCTGGGAGGCTACAGAATGAACTGACTTGGGTTAAAAATATCTATTTTTTTCTGTTTCCCCACATTGCTCCAGAAGCAGCTGTACTGGCAGAAATTATGGTAGAGCAATGAGTTTGCACATGTGAAAACTGCTTCCAAAGCACCTCAGTATTCCTGGAGGTGTGAAGCTTCAAGTAGATTTTACCAGGTGATTAAAAACATTACAAAGGTAAAGCTAGAAGCGTTCAAGGCCAGGTTGGATGGGGCCTTCAGCAACCTTATCTAGTGGAAGTTATCCCTGCCCATGGCAGTGGGGGTTGGAACTGGACGATCTTTAAGGTACCTTGCAACTCAAACCATTTTGTGGTTCCACAAGAGGGGGAAAAAGAGACTCGGTCCTAGATGGAGTGTCCTGCTCCCTGGAAAAGGTTCTTGCCTTCCATAACACAAGAGGTGCAACAGTCCCTATTTCGTAATTATTCCATAGGAGTAAAATTATTAAACTAAAACCTGCATTTGTCTAAAAAAATCATTTGGTGGCTTTTACAAAAATCATCACCCTGAAATCAGGAGAATGATGATGGAGTGTAGTCTGTTTTTGTGACTCTTTGGGACAGTAAGTCAAAACTTGACAAGAATCAGTACAAATACAGTTAATTGTCAATGCTGGCTTGCAAAGATCATAGAAGAAAATGGGGCACCAAGTATAAGTACTCTTGTTTAGATACTTGTGAGAAAAATTAAGCACCCTTTCCTCTTGCAAGGGCAGGAAAAGCAGAAGCATTCAGTTTCTCTTCCCTAATGCTTCCCCCATTTACATTTAACAGCTTCAAACTTCAGTTTCCTGGTTTTCTTTTGCAGCAAGATGTTTAAAATACTTTCTAATCTCATCCAGCTATTAGGCAGAAACTCTTCCACCTGGCAGTCAGTTGTGGCTGGTTTCCAAAGACCCCCTCCTATAGCACCCAGCCTACATGCCAGCACAGCAGCTGATGTTTTTCCTTCCTCAGGCAAAGCAACTGGACATGTGAGAAGGACTTGTTGACCCTCCGTGTGAACAGATTACTCTTGTCATGGACACACAGTCAAGACTACAAAATTGCATTATGTTTTGCTGAAAGAAAAAGTAAAAATGAGAGGCTGTGGTTGGAGCTAGAATGAGCAGTTCATACTCAGCCAGAAGCAATTCGAATGTGATCCTGAACTTGTGGGTCAAAGTCCAGAGATGCGTTGGCTCGGATGTGCACCACACTGAACAAGTGTTTCCCATTAGCTCACTAAACCTCAGCACCCACTGACCTTTTCACCATGGTGGGGAGAGACAAAATAACCTGGAATGACAGAAATATCTGCCTAGACTGTCTCATCTGCCTAGCTCCTATCAGATCCCCTGCTCCAAGACGATTTACAGACTAAAATTTCCAACATCAGAGGCCTTGCTGCAAGACCACAGGGATTTCAACAAGACAGGGAGAGCATCACACAGGTTTGCTCCCAAACCCTGAGCCTTGGGGCGAGCTGCAACACAACAATCAACAGGAACCAATGCTGTGTTCAGGTTTACTCCAGGGCCATACGCAGCGGAGTCGATGCTGTCCCGGAGCACCTCCGTTTCCTTCACACCCATCGAGTAACAGGCTCAGTTTGGCAGCTTTCACCAAGGCGGCCCAAGAGCCCTGGAAGGAGCCCCACGGGAGCCCGGCAGCCCCAGCAGGCAGCGAGGGGAGTCCCGGGAGCGGCTGACACCACCGGCTATAATTAGCGCAGCGCAGCCCGCAGGGCTTCCCCCGGCCGGCGGGAGCCTCGGAGCGCCAGCCGCGGAAGCTCCCCAGGACGGTAACTCCGCCAGGCGTCAGCTGCACGGGACGGGACACGGGAACCGGGGGCCTTACGAGTCACGGCTGGCACCGGCGTCGCGCTCCAGGAGGACGATGTGCCGCGGGTAGTGGGCGCAGATCTCGCCGTGAACGTTGGGGATCACGCTGTAGCGATAATCGCGACCGAAAAGCTCCAGGCACCGCCGCTCGATCCGCTCCACCTGCGCAGAGCCAGCGCTCAATGCCCGCCGCGCCGGTTCCCGCTCCCCGCGTCCCCCGAGCCCCGGTGCCCTCACCTTGGCAGCGGCGGCACCGCCGCCGTCCTTGGCGCGGTACTGTGCCCGGGAGAACTCCAGCAGCAGCTCGGCAAGGGCGCGGTCCCCGGAGCCCGCCGGGGGGCAGCCGCGGGCCGCCGCCGTCGCCATGCCCGCGCCGCTCACCGCCGCCTCGGGCCCATCGTCCCGCCCGCCGCTTCCGCCCGCCCGCGACGCGCCCCTTCCGCCCGCTCCTGGCGTCATCGGGGCGCGCCGCGCTCCGCCCCGGGGTACCGAGCCCCGCTCCGGGGGTACCGGGCTCTGCTCCGGTCCCACGTTTGGACCTGCAGAGAGACTCGGTGAATGCTGTAAGGCCTCACCGAGCGGGTCCGACCGTGGCGCTGGCCGGCGTGCCCAGGGCGCTGTCCTAAAAGAAAGAGTCCCGAGGCGAGTTTTAATTGAAGAAGCCCCTCCCGGAGGGTGGTCGCACGCACTGAGCCCGTGGCAGAGGAGCTGCGGGGTGAGCGGTATCGCTGCCCCGAACACGGCTGAGGGCGGCACTGGCAGTGTGCCCGGGCAGTGCCACGGAGCCAGCTCGGGCTGTGTGTGACGAGCACTGCCTTGCCCAGCCGGAGGCACACGGCTCCTTGGCTCTTGTAGAGGAGGACAATGTGTTTTTCATCTGCATTTGTCTAATTTGCAAATCAGCTATGAATCTTCACAAGCATTTAATGACGGCCGAGTTCAGCTGCAGCTGACGCGGTGCATCTCGCTGCCTTAGAGTGAAACTGGCCCTACATGGTCTGGTCTCTGCTGGGTTTGGGACCGGTGTGAGGCTGACGGGGCGGTGGCAGATTTCGCAAGGGCACCAGCCTGTGTGACACCAGTGGCACAGCCGTTTACCCCAGCCCAGTCATGCACCGCACCTAGCCTGGCACACGTTGTGTACCCCCAGCCCTGTCACCACATCTGACCTGGCACAGCCGTGTACCCGGCCTCGCTCTGTCAGAGGTTTTGGGTCGACTTCGGCTGCCCCAGAGCAGGCGCAGACAGTGGCGGAAACTTTCTTGCTCCGTCCTCGCCGAGAGGGTTGGGGAAGGGCTGCTGCCCGTCCGGGGGGCTACGCCGGCAACCCTCGGGGCTTCCCCGGACTCGTGAAGGGTGCGGGAGGACGGACGCTCTCCCTGCGGGCACACTCCGGGCAAAGGAGACCTTCCAGCACTTATCGGAGCCATGCCCCGGCGCTGCCCCAGGCGGGGTCTGTCCGGAGAACAGTCCTGCCGGACCGGGGGAGAGGAATGGGTCCGACCCGAGCCAAGTCGAGTGGATCCGAGCCGAACCGAGACGAGCCCATCGCGATGCGATCCCAGCCCGGCCGATCCTGAGGCGAGCGCAGCCGACGGCGGCGGAGCGGTCCCATCCCCGGGGGGCGCGCTCGGAGGGTCTCGGTTCGGCTCGGGCTCGGCTGGGCTCTGGCTGGGCTGGGCTGGACGGGACTGGACTGGGCTCGGCTCCGCAGTGGCGGGGGGGCGCACGGCCGCGCGCGCGCGGCGGGAGCGCGCGGGGCGCAGAGGCGGCAGCCAAGATGGCGGCGCGGGTGTCGCAGGGCCCGGCAGCCCGCGGGCGCTCTTAGGCCGCGGCCCCCCCGCCCCGCCGACCCCGGGCGGGCTCCCCCCCGCCCCGGCCCCTCCCGCTCTCCGGCAGCGGCGGCCGGCAGGATGCTGCCCTCGCAGGAAGCCTCCAAACTGTACCATGACAACTACGTGCGGAACTCGCGCGCCATCGGCGTGCTCTGGGCCATCTTCACCATCTGCTTCGCCATCATCAACGTGGTGGTCTTCATCCAACCCTACTGGGTGGGCGACAGCGTTAACACGCCCAAGCCCGGGTACTTCGGGCTGTTCCACTACTGCGTGGGCAGCGGGCTGGCGGGCCGGGAGCTGTCGTGCCGCGGCTCCTTCACCGACTTCAGCACCATCCCCTCGGGCGCCTTTCAGGCGGCCGCGTTCTTCGTGCTGCTCTCCATGGTGCTGACGCTGGGCTGCATCACCTGCTTCGCCCTGTTCTTCTTCTGCAACACCGCCACCGTCTACAAGATCTGCGCCTGGATGCAGCTGCTGGCAGGTACACACCGGCACCGGGAACACCGGCCTGCCCCGGGCCTGGCGGCGGGGCACGGGTGGGGAGAACGCGGACAGCGCTGAGCATGTGGCACCCCGGGAGCCCCCGGCAGTGGTAGTGGGGTCCCTGGCTACAGGGAACATCAAGGTTGCTCAAGGAAGCTGGGCTGAGTCCAAACACTGCAGGGCCGTGGTTCCAGGATCCAGCCCCACAGTTTCTTGGGACACGCAGGCCAAGTGCTGGTGCTGACAGATTAGCAGGAATGGGCACCAGTTTGGAACACTGGCACCCATTGGATACCCACTCTGTGGTATCCCGTGGCCACAGGGACCACAAGGGCTGCTCAGGAAAGCTGGGCCGGGTAGAGGTACTGTGTATCCATAGGGTGGTATCCCAGCCAGGAGATGGGCCTAGGACATCCCAGGACTTCCTGGGACAAGCAGGCCAGGCACTGGCACTGACAGACCACCACAAACAGGTGCTGGCTCCCTGGGACACTGCCAGAGAGCTGGATCAGGGATCCACCTCAGGCAATGCCAGAACAGGCACTGACCCTGGGACATCTGGGCAATCTGGAGAACCTCAGGACATCCTGGTTTAGGGGCCTGCCTTGGGGCACCTCAGTGCACCCCAGTCAAGGACCAGCGTTGGGAAACCCTACAACAGGGACTGTTGCCCAGAGCCAAGGACCAAGCGCAAGGTGGCCTACGACACACTGGATCAGCCCCCTGAATCCCTGGGGATTCGGACACCCCAGTACACTCCACATCAGGGACAATCCTCCCTGTCAACCTCCGAGACATGGGGTTGTCCCCAAGAAATAATCACTTTAGGGGAGCACTCAGCCCCCAAAGGGACCCCACCACTGAAAGTAGCCCATGCATGGATCCCCCATTCCTGTAAAAGTACTCTTCATCTCCCCCCTAAAGACATATTGTACACAGGCCCCCTCTCTCCTGCATCATGAAAGGGCTGTGAGGACAGGCCTCTCCCAGCTCTCTCCAGTGTTTCCCACAGAGGAACACCTTACATTTACCTTAATGTCTCCCCAGACATGACCACTCAAGCCCGGTACTTAATCCTCCCAAAAGTGACCCTGTTTATAGATCCTCATTAGCTCCCTCCACAAATGTAACCACATTGTGGATGTACCCAGGCCCATGACAGACTCACTCCTTAAAGTGACACTATACAACAACCCAAACCTTTCCTCAGAAGGGGACCTGATGCCTATATTGATAAGGATCCCAACTATCCCCTTACACACAGACTTCCAAGGTGTTGTCACACAGGGCCTGTCCTTCTGGGAGAAAGATCCTGAGGAATGATGTTGAGCTTCCACTGGTAGTAAGATGCTTCACCTCCTTCTCTGCCCTGTTTAACCAGGTGTGGACAAACAATCTCCACTGCATGCTAAGTGTGAATAGACCTAGAGTTTCCACTGGAAGGATCTACAGTGTCCCTTATTCCTAATGAAAGGATGCCATTCATCCCCTCTGTGAGAAGGGCCCCAGTTCTTGATGTAGGATACAGCCCCTCCACGTGAGGACCTTTCAGCCAGCCTAGCTCTTACCCTTGCAGCTGGCTTGGGCTGGAAAGCCTGACCTCCCCTCACCCAGATCAGGACCACAGGCAGACCTGGAACTGCCTTGGCTTATCAGGAAATTCCCTCATCTTTAATTTTCTCCATCCTGAAGATTTATCAGTTTAAAGCAAGCTCAGAGCCCAAATCCTACTGATTGTCGGCAGCTTAATCAAGTGGCTTGGAGTGCCCAGCTGCTACTGCTGCACAGGGAGCTGTGCGGCAGAGGGCACTGCACTGGAGGCAGCCCTGGGTCTTCTCCCCAGTGCCTCCTGTCCAGTCCTGGCTCAGGTTTGAGTGGCCATGACAGCACTTTGCTGTTGTCACCTCTGGGTACTCTTCACCTTGCTTTGGGGTTTGTCCTTGTAATTGTAATTTGCACCTTGTAATTACATGTGTTGCTCACAACTGCATTTATGAGAACCCTCGTGCTCAGCTCAGTGGGGCCACGGGCTCAGGCTGGCTTGGAGCTCCCCCAGAGCAGCACAGCTCCATGGCTTCTCTGTCGGGGAAAGTCCAAGGCAACATTAATGGAGACTGGCCCTCCACCCTGCCCTGAGACATGACAGCATCAGAGAGCTGCTGTCCTACAGGACAGGCTGATGTTCCTGTCAGAGAGGACCTGGATGCAGAGGTGGTGGTGTGATGTGTCCAAGAAAGAGAGAGTCTTGTCTGGCAGGGGTCAGGCAGGGCTGAACTTCCCTGGGCAAGTCTGAGACAGCCACAGGTGGATGTGTTATCTTGCTCATGGAGAAGGAGCTGCCATGACCAATGGAGAGAATACCACAGATCTTATGGGTAGGGCCTTATTCAGGCTCTGGCACATCATGATGGCAAACTTCAGAGATTCAGTTGGCTGGGAGGTTGGTGGATTCTGCCAGAGCAGAGAGCTTAGAGGAGCAGAGAAGGAAAGGACATTCCTCCTGCCTCAGTGAGGGTTTAGCTGAAGAAGGTCTTGGACTACTATGGCAGAAGCAATTGTTAGGCCCAAAATCTCTTGGTCTCACTGGTGAAGGCCAGGTGAGGCAGGTGATGGGCAGAGAGATGGGGCAGCGGTGTCCCCACCCCATCCCTGTGGGATGGCCAGTGCAGAGTAAAGGGCTGCTGATTGTGAGCATGGATGAGCTCTTCAGAAGAGAAAAACCAAGTGGAGGAATGTGGGGGAGGAGGATGAGGAATTCAGGATCTCTTTCAAAAAAGCCTAAAATATAACTAACTTTAAATCATCGATGTCTAATTAGTGGACAACAATCAAAGCAGGGTTTAATTAGAGCTTGACAGAAAGCTCCAGCTCAAAAGCCACTGCCCCCCTAGGAGGAAACTGTATCTAATTAAGAGGAAAGACTCTGCTTTGTCGCAAATAGAAATGTGGCCATCTGCCCTGTTCAAAATCCCAGTAACGCAAAACTGGAGATTTTGCTAAATCCTTCTGTTATAAAACCAGAGATGGGCCCTTAACATGAGCATGTCAACAACTATATGACTGAGAGCACCTGATGGCACCCCAGTACTCCAAATTAATGGAGGAACACCTTCAGAAGGATGGGGTGATGCTTACTTGAAGAGAAATGGGCTGTGAAGGTGATCCCCCTTGGGATTTATCTGCAGGAAATCAGAGCATAGGAACACACCACTATCAGGCCACCCAGAAGCCTGAGCATTTCCTCTGATTCCCCAACACTCTATTCTAATATAAGACACAGTTACCTTGTGAGTGAACTCCGAGCTTTGAACAAAGTTGTCCTGCTGGCCAACATTAATGCCCTTGCAAGACAGCCCAGCCACCTGTGTGTGACATTGCATCCATGTGCCTCCCATCAGGATAATTACCCGGAGCAGGTCCAGGGCTGTTTCCAGAGGGTCTTTGGTTTTGTACTTAGAGTCTGTTGAGGGTCAAATGAGGCAGCCAGCTGAGCACACCATCCTGCTTGCATGGAGGAATTGACTGGCCACATTTTAAGGTGTTTCCCTGTGCTCCTGGTCTAGCATCTAGTGTGATGAGACCTTCACACTCTCTCCTTCAGGGATACACAACACATGGGGTGCCTTCCTACCTGAGGCCATGCTCTTGGCCTTCGGACTGGGCTTTGTCCTTATCAGTGGCATTTTGGCATTGATTGTGCTCTGTCCAGCTGCCTTGCCTGGTGGAGAATGTGGTAATACATATCCATCTGAGCTCTTTTCTACTTTGGGAGACTGTCTTCAGAGCTACACTCACCTCTTGGATAGTCCCTTCCAAGGCCTGAGAGCAGAGGCAGGTCCCTAAGCAAGACTTAATCTTCTGCACCTCAGCTGTGTTTGCCACTGTCTGAGTGGGGACCCCTTGCATGGCACAGTTTTGGCATATCCATGGAGAGGAGTAGTGAAGGAATTGTTGCCAGCTGCCAGGCTGAGCATGGTGGAGCTGTGTGGTGGTGTGGCCTCAGCCTTAAGGGAAAGCAAGATCTGGCCTAAGTGAGCACTACAGTCCCAAAACCCTCCCTGGTTCTGGCAGCAATGCGGTGGCTCTGCTGAACTCCATCAGGACAAGCTTCTCTTCCTGTGATTTGCTGGAGACCCAAGTAATTTCAGAGACTTTAAAGTTTCAAAGTATTTTTTTCATGGATATTAAAGTCATTCATTGAAATTCTTAATGAAAAAATACAAGGCAGATACCACTGCTACAAACTGACTTGGAGTGTAACTGGGAAGCTGCTGAGCATGAGACTGCCCAGGGAAGTTGTGGAGTCTCTGGAGTCATTCAAAACCCATCTGGACATGTTCCTGTATCACCTGCTCTAAGTGACCCTTGGCAAGAGAGTTGGACTAAATGATCTCCAGAGGTCCTTTCCAGCCTTAACTATCCTGTGACTCTGCAGTTTATCCTAAAGCCCTTTCTTTCTCTGTCAAAGGGAGAAGTATTGCCCGTATATGAACCACTTTCACCTGCTGACCTTGCAGCAAGAATAACAACCTGCAAAAACCCTCACCTCAGCATTTGCTGAATTACTGTCTTCTGAAACCAAAAAAAAAAAAGCTTTCCTGAAGATTCCCTTCTTCTTCCCCTACTCAGGTCTTGCAAAGGGGCCAGGAGCCGGGCTGCAGCCCATCCCTTGCATCCGTGCAGCACCGTGTGCTCCGCAGCAGCAGCAGCAGCAGCAGCAGCAGCAGCAGCAGCCGCGGGGTTTGCGCGGCAGCGCAGCCCTCCCGTCGCGGCTGTTAATGTGCCTGTGTACTCGCGGGGAGGGGCTGAGCTCGTGTCCTGGAGCTTACATCCCTTAACTGTTGTTCCAGATAAAGTAACTGTCAGTTCTGATTCATACAAACTCATGAGTCTATTCTGAATCCTGCTGATTTTTTGGCACAGAAACAGCGTGTGGAGCAAAACGCCGTAAGGG
Source organism: Cinclus cinclus (assembly GCF_963662255.1). Classification (NCBI taxonomy): domain Eukaryota; kingdom Metazoa; phylum Chordata; class Aves; order Passeriformes; family Cinclidae; genus Cinclus; species Cinclus cinclus. The sequence continues at coordinate 9,246,154 of NC_085057.1, forward strand.
AGCTCGTGTCTGTGTAAATGGCCGGTGCTTGCCGTCCTGAGCACGCTGCCCTTAGTGTTGATTTCTTTTTGAGGGATTTCATTATTTAGGGGGAGGAAGGGAGACTGTGTTTGTCCCCTTTCCTTTTGGTGCTCAGTTCTCAGGCAGTTTTCTGGTGAGAAGCATCCCCTCTAGACCCCAACAACCCAGCCCAGCCCACCCTTGTTCCCCGGGGTTTGTGGATGTGCTGTCCCCATGCCAGGTTTAAAAAGCCCTTTTTGGATTCAGTGATTGCTGGTTTTCCCCCGTTACCTCACATCTTCCCTTTTGTGTGTTCTGTGGTGGTGTGATGCTCTGGGGGAGGTCACAGCTGCTGGGCACGTCCTGAGCTCTTTCCATGGCAGGCAGAGGCAGTAAAAGCCAGTTTTCATTCACACCTGCAGACTAAACTAGACAGAAAAAGTAATTTTAAAAATCAGCTTTTAATCCTGCAGGCACAGCTGCTCAGGACAGGGGCAGTGGTACTCAGCAAACACGGGGGTTACTCAGACAGTCCAAATTAGCTAAATGCACCTTGTACCAGGAGATGTTATCCTGCCAGGAGGAGCCTCCTCTTTCTGCTCAAATCTTGCTCCAGTGTTACAGCCTGAGTCATAACATTGCATTCCCTTTGATTAATTTCTTTTGTGAGGATATCAAAAGCCCTTGAGATGCCCATGTTGTTTCTAATGGACCTTGACAAGGGAGCACTGAGGAGTGAGAAGCCATGAACCAGCTGTAAAACCAAGCCAAGAAATGCCAGCTTTATGGGGCCAGAGCCCCGGCCCAAGCAGGATCATCCTCCATGCACATGCACCTTGTCCCTGTGCTCACTGAAATTCCTGCTCTCAAAATTGTCTTTACAACTGGGAAATCTCTAGAAGAGGGAGTTGGAACTCGGGGTCTAGGGGAAGGATAGCAGCTGTGGGGTGTGACAGACCAGCCAGCCATTCTTGGTGCCACTGACAGTGATGACTGGCACCAACCCCTCAGAAGAACAGGAATTAAAAGCAAAATGGACAAGGATTTAGGTTTTTTTTTTTCCTCTTTAATAGTGGCTCTTCATAGGAGTCATCACCTGGTGCTTTTCTTTTGGTTGCAAGGCACAGAAATAGGCTACTTTAAACAAAACCCAAGGTTTTCCTGCAGGTCTGCAAGGAGTCTTGGGGCATTTGAAGGTAGGTGCTGGCAGAGGCGCTGCAGGCAGAGCCCTAACCCTGCATCCCTCAGACCTGTTGGACAGGGCAACGCTGAGGCCTGTGGGCTGTGTGGGGGTCCCCTCCTTGTTCTTGCTCTGCTCTTCAAAGTCACTCCTTGCTCCAGGCACACAAAGGTGTTTCCAGGACATTGGGCGGCCTGAAGACGTGCAGAAAAAGGAATTGCTTGTGACAGAGCAGAGGACTTGGCTTGCTGCTGGGAACATGCAGGACAGATAGGAAGAGGAGAGCACTGAGCTGCTCTTCACCAGGGGAGGACCTGCCTTCAGTAGCACAGCCCCACCTTAGTCACTTCCCAGGGAGCTGCGGAGTAATAAGGGTTTTCTGGGAAGAGGCTAGTCACCCTCAGGCAGAGACATTTGGGTGCGTGTGGTGACTTGGGCACACACCTCTGGCCAGTAGTAAATTTGTTGTTTAATTCTGTCAAATGGGCTGTGAGGGCTTGGGCAGGGATCCTGCAGCTGCTTGGTGGGACAGGGCACAGACTCCCTTTGCCCTGGTGCAGTACAGAGCAGACACATGGGGATGAGAGAGATCAGAACAAGCAGACACAGGCTGGAACCAGGCAGTGTCCTGGCAGTGGCCATCACTACCTGTCCCCTCTGACTGTGCTGTGACAACCCACTGCATGAGTGTCTCCCATACCTTTTTGAGACACACTACTTTTGCCTTAAACCCTGCCTCTCATGTCCTCCTTGAGTGCCGTGGCTCTCTGGCATGTTAATCCACATCCTCATGCATTGCTGCCTGTCCTGTCATGTCTGGGGCATGCAGGTGTCATTACACCTGTGGTGTTTTCAGAGCAGTGAGCTTTTGGCAGCCTTCTCCTTTACCTGGGCAGCTGGACCCACCTGGACCCTGAATAATATCTCAGAAATGCAGTGTACATACCAATGCCTGGAGAGTCCAAGGACAGGCCCAGGGGCTGCTGTTCTGCTTCTGTGAAGGACTGACTGAGGGCTGTGCACAAGGCTGGAAGCCTGCCCAAGCCCTTGCTGGTGCAGGTAAAATTGGTGCCTGATTTCTTTAACTCATATTTGCTTACCACCTTGGGCACAGCCCTATTCTCCTTTGGGCCCAGAGTAGCTGTTGCTGAGGTTTTCTGCCCACTTAGGCAGCTGGAGCTGCTGCTTTCTGTGCTTCCCTGCAGCCTCACTGTGTACCTGTGGTTGTTTTCTCCTGCTCAGTGATTTCAGCAGATCTCTTACAATTGTGCCCATTTCCAGGCTGGGTCATGCCAGCCTGAGCAGTGCCATGGGGATAAACCCACCCCCTTGCTGTGGATTTCCACAGAGCACCTTAGCTTTTTTCACAGCTACACTGCACCGGGAGCTCAGAGGATCCTTAAATCCTCTTAGCATCTCTGCTTTCACAGGAACAATCCCTGGCACAGGTCTGCTGCACCTGATCCCCTTTAATTCAGGCTGTCAGCTGAATTAATGCCATCCTATTCCAAGATGCCCAGGTCAGCAGCAGGCCAGTCTGCTTCTCACCATTTACCATGCATGGCATTGGTGCTGTTTGTTTTCTTGCAGAGGGATGGTTTTGGGTTGGCCCTGTCCCAGTGAGCAGGAAGCTCCCTCAGACAGGCTGTGCTTGGCTGGGAGTCCCTGGCGATGATGTGCTGGAGATACCAGCTTGGCTCTGTGCAGCCGTGTGATGCTGGGGTGGCAACAGGGCTGTGCATTGTAGTAAATCAGTATGCAAAGCTTGCCACTGTCCACAAAGACACTTTTACCAAGGAGGTTTGCTATATGGATGGAGGAGTCAGAGACCAGGCAGCAGCTGCTGCATGACAGCATCCCTATCCTTTCCTGGGTACAGCTCTTTGTGATTCGAGGGCTGTACCTACTCTTGGTGTGATGCCCTGCAGGCACTTCCCTCCCTCCTGGGATTTCCCTTCCCCATGGAGAGCAGTTCAAAACACATGCCAGCACCCAGAAAGCTCATGTCAGACTGCCAGCTGCCAGCCTGCAGGGTGTTTGCTGTAAGGGATGAGAGAGAATTTCTTACTGGTGTGGGCACAAACCTCTTGAGTCTTCCTTAACTCAGGACAAAAGTACCTGCAGGGCACCACAGCCAATATCATTACTATTTTTAGCCTTTCCAGCTGATATGGGGTGAAGAGCTTTTGTACTTGCTGTAGTCAGAAAAAGTCACCTCCTTACCTTGACAGTCACAGACTTTGTCTTGGCATTTCCATCTCTGTATTCCCTGATGTCTCCTTGCTCAGCACAGTTGCTGGGTGGAGGCCTGCTGGGAAGGTGACCCCTCTGGGACTGGTGCTGGGCGGTGGTCAGGTGTGGGGGGGCTCCTGGGGATACCAGTTATCTCCACAGGCAGCATCCCTGTCTGCTGTGCACCGGTAGCTCCTGCCCACATGCAGGGAGTTTGTGGTGATGAGGAAAGCCTTTGGCCAACCACTGATCCTGTGGCTGATGCTGGTAGGAACCGAGAGCCTTAAAGTCCCTATTTGTGCATGGGCCATGTTTGGGACAGCCAAAAATGCAGTCCCTGGAGATCCTGAGTCAGTGGTGGCTGTCACCTGCCACATTGCCTGGCTGTCGTGGGGGCAAGGTGGGCTCTGTGCCAGACATGGGCTTCACTCATGTACTGACTGAGCTCAGCACCAAGCACTGCCACTCCATTATCTCTGATGCTTCCCCCTCCTTTCCCCCTTACAGCGCTCTGCCTGGTGCTGGGCTGCATGATCTTTCCCGATGGCTGGGATGCAGAGACCATACGTGACATGTGCGGGGAGAAGACAGGGAAGTACTCCCTGGGCGACTGCTCCGTACGCTGGGCTTATATCCTGGCCATCATCGGTATCCTCAACGCCCTTATCCTTTCCTTCCTGGCCTTTGTTCTCGGTAACCGGCAGAACGACCTGCTGCACGAGGAGCTCAAGACAGAGAGCAAAGGTGAGCACCATGCTACTGGAGGGATCCTGGGTGGGAACAGCCTGGGGGGCTTGGCCCCTCTGGCAGCCTGGCAAGGGTCCTGTGGTCTTATCTGCCACCTACTAGGCAAGCCAGGCTGAGCAGGGTGGGAAGGAGCTGCTGAGCCTCTCCCCTGCCTGACCTCTCTCTTTTCTGCTTCCACAGATTTTGTTGGCACTGCGGTAAGCCTTGAGTGTCACTGTCCTGTCCCTCTGTGGTGTCTCTGGGTGTGACTGTGCTGCGTGTCTGCATGACATGGGATGGGATAGGATAGGATGGGATGGGGCGACCCTGGCTGTGCAGGCAGCAGGGTTGGGGGCAATGGGGAAGGTACGCAGCACAGACAGGGTGGCAGGGATGGGGACAGGCATATGCCTGGCACATGCAAGTAGCATGATGGTGCTATAAGACCTCCAAAAGACCATCCCCAACCAGCTGTGCTTTCCCCGCAGAGGATATAAGGCCGACCATCCGCAGCAGGACCCTCTTCCCATGGCCGGCAGCCTGGGCGCTCCCTCCCTGTTCTGCCCTTCATTTGCTGCCAGCGGCCACACTGCGTCCCGCGCCGCCCTCCGGGCCCCGGCGCCCGTGCCAGGGATGCGCCAGCCGCCCTCCGCATCCACGGCCACCTCCATGTCCACGCCGGCACCACCATCCCACGCCCCCTGCCAGCTCCGTACCCACCGATGCCTGCGGGCCGCCACCGGGGGAGGATGCCTCAAACCCGCTTTCTTCAAGAACAGAATCCAGCTGCGGTTTTGTTTCAAGGAAAAAACAGTCTTGGAGTTTTTAACAGATTTCTACATCCCCAGGACTCCTGACCTGCTGCCTCCCACCCGAACGCGCACCCAGTGACGCCCCGTGCCGGCTGCTCCGGGTCCCGGACCCCTCCCCACTCCCATTTTGTACAGCTCCGTGATCCTGTCTCCACAGCCAGGGGACTCGGTGGCCGGGATGGGGCCCAACCCCTACTTTTACATGTAAATTCATGTTCTCTAAACAGGGTAAAGTGACTCGAGCCCCCTCTCCCCCCAGCCCCGGGAGTCCAGCCCAGGACATGGTGTTTCCTGGTGCGTGGCCGGGGCCGCAGGCTGCTCGCTCCCCTCAGCATGGGGACCGTAGGGGCCTTGCTACTGTCGGCCGTGGGACACCCGACTCGCGCCGCCGTTGAATGTAAGCCCTGGTAAGTGGGAGCAGCTGAACATGCAAAACCCCCGGGCGGGCACAGGAGGACCCCCCCTGCCAAGACCCCTCCCCGAGCCGGCCGCGGGCTGTTGCCAAACGCCTTCCCTCCCCATCCCCATACGGTGCTTTATCTCCACTGGTGACAGCAAGGCTTTCCCTGCCACACGGCATGGCCGGGTGTACCCGAGCACTCCTGTACCCACCCGGCCTCCTGGCTGTACCTCGCTGGCCCACGGTGATGGTGTGCAGGGAGTCGGTGGCTGCTGCTACTGAGTCCGACGGTCTCCAAGGCCTCACACAGCAGCCGAGAGCTGACACCCCGGCACGGGTGGCTGCAGCCTGGCTGTGCCTCTGCTGGCCAGACCAGCGTGTGTGTGGGCTTCCCCTGGCCACAGGGGCTTGGGTCACGACAGCCCTCGCAATGCAATAAAATCCTCAGCACTGGCCGTGTCTCAGTGCGAGCAGCTGGGGCTCCTTGCAGGGCCCAAGGCAGGGCCCCCAGAGGCTTTGTGGGGGCCCTGGCAGGGCTGGACCCAGGCACTGGGCAAGGCCAGGGAACAGGGCAAGTGGGAGCAGGGAGCAGAGCGGGACCACGGGCCTGGGATGGGGCCACGGAGCGTGGAAGCTGCTGGGGGATGGCAGTGAAGAACTCTGCAGGACCCAGTGCTGCACCAGGGGCTGGCTGGAGCAGGTAAGTGCTGCCCTGAGGCCCTGCAGGGTGGCGGTGGGGGATGGAGCTGTGCCAAAACACCATCTGGGAGCCAAAGCCACCCGGGATGGAGTGGGTGCCAGCACTCCTGCCAGTGCCCTATGCCAGCCATGAGCCCAGCGGTGCCCAGATCCCTCTGACAGCTGCCCCCAGAACGAGGTCAACCAGAACCCACAGCGCCCAGGTCTTGCCAGATTGCGAGTGCTGTTGCCAGCTGAATTGGAAAAACAAACCAAGAAAATCAGTGGAGAAAGGAATACAGTAGCTGTAATATATCTGTATTTTAGTACAAAGTTTGATACAGTGTTTCACAAAACCTTATTGAAAAATATAATTCAAACCAGATGAGCTCGGAGCCCTGTGTTGTGGGGAGGGTTGGGATGGGTTTTTCCTGGCCATCACCAAAGGAGGTGGTCTGCAAGGAGGCCAAAGAAGCCCCTGTGAGTGCCTTGAATTGTGGTGTGGAGCACACCCTGCAGCCTGCGGAGCTGAGCCTCCACCCACATGGGCTGGCACACAAAGAGGGGCTCTGGCCAGAGGGAGTCCCCTCTGAGAAAGTTTCTGTCCCACTTCAGGGGCAAAGCACGGGGTGGGGCAGGGATCCCATTCATCTCTAGGAGCCTTTGAACCTGTCCCTTCTGCCTGTCCACACTGCATGACGTGTGGTCTTGTCAGCTCACTAACACAGACTGATAGGAACCTCCTGAAATTCATCAAATTCCAGTGTCTTGATGGAAGAAAACTACATAGCCAGTCAGTCCAGTGGCATTCTCTGGTAGAGTGGGGAGAGCATTCCAGGCTGTGTGAGGGCAGCATGGGGAGCTCTGGGACTTGTAGAGCTTTGGCCAGGTCTGGCTCCCCCGGTGTGGGACACACTCACAGCTCAGGTGAGCCCTGCAGGTGGCAGGAGAGGTTGACACAAGAGCAGGGTTGGTACTACCCACAGTTGCTTTCAGGGAAGTAGTGGAGATGGAACCACTCTTTTGGGGGATGAAAAATGACAGAATGAACCGTGACAGATGCTGTCCCACAGTGCCAGGAGGAACATTCTCACAGTGAGGGTGGTCAAAGACCAGAGGCCATAGGCACCTCAAACCAGCACTTGCAGACACACCTGGTAGGCCCCCCGCCAGGCTTCCTAAGGAAAAGTCTAGCAGTATGAAAACCAGGTATGAATACCGGGTTCTGGCACAGCAGAAAACAGGTTTTAAAGTAGGTGCAGTGGTGCAGGGGACATTCGCCACATCCATCTCCTCCCCAAATGAGCTCGGGCAAGAACAGCAGCAGCAGAGCCAAAAATCTCACAACCCCAGCCAGAAGCTTGGAGAATTTCCTCAGGAAGAGCAGCTCGCACAGCAGTTCCTAGCTTCACCTGGCAGAAGGCAGAAGGCAGGTCTGCAAAGCTGCTTCTGCAAGGATTTGCTTACCCTGCAGGAGACAGGGAAGACTTACATGCCCTCACCCCCTTGCCTTATGTCCTGGGCACCAGCGCTCAAGATAGTAAGAAATTCAACAATACAAGTTTTCAAGTTAAGTATTTTTATTATCAAAATTATTACATCTCTTGTGAAAGTTCAAATGTTACAGCATGGTGTAAAAACTCCACTAGAGTAAGAAGCTACAGCCCTCACCTTTCCTAGAGCTTTCCAGGGTCCCTCCCTCCTGCCCCCTGCTGTGCCCGAAGGTGCTGGAGCCTCTGGGCAGGGCCTCCCTGGCCCCCTCCCTCCACCTGGCAGGGCAGAGCCCGCCTGCCCCGTGCTGCTCAGAGCACGAAAGGGGAGGCTGCACCTCCAGGGCTAAGCCAAGTGAAGTTTACACCTATTTTATACAGTATACAGACACCCAACTGTGGGGTGACAAGTTCCATCCCAACACGCTCACAGCCAGACAGTGTGAGAAAGTTACTCTTTGTTTCAATATTTTAAAAGTCTCCCCTAGGCTGAACAAACACCTGATTTCAATTGTGAATTAGAGAAATCTGTAACAGTCCTAAAAAAAGAGGAAGAAGACTGTGCATCTGCAAGGAGAGGGGAGACAGACTCACAGCATTATGTTATCCAAGAGAAAGGAGAAGTTCCACTGCAGCACCAGGGATGACACCTGTCATATATTAGCTAACCTACTATGGTTATAACTGAATATAAAATTAGATAAATAAAAACACGCCCGATATTACAGTAAACAAGTGAGAAAGAAGCTGGCAATCGTATGGAATTGAACACACAGCGTACTGTGTCTGGGCTGGCTCTCCTGCCACGCTCGGCCGGTGACAGTGGCTGGGAAAGACCCCACGTGGCGCTGCCCGGAGAGCGCCTCTGGCTCGGCACAGACCGGGTGCCCACCCAGCACTGCTCCTTGCAGCACCCCTGCTCCTCTGCCTGCAGCCCCCCGTGCGCCGCAGCATCACTTGACCGATCAGGCCCCCGGCCATCCCCTGTGCGTTGCGCATCAGCAGCCAGAGAGCCACGAGGCAGCACGTGGCAGCACGGCCCCAGCCGTGCTCCTGTTCACAGATTCTTTAGGCGACCTTAAAAACACTCATTCACGACAGACCTGCAATGAAGCAGCACACGACAGCGCACCCCGGATCCTCTGCAGCCACAGGCACACGCTCCAAACCCCTCCCGTGCTGTTTGCATTTGCAGAGACTCTCTTGTCCTGGAAAAAGCTCTGACGGTGGCAGTGGTGACCCAGGCCCAAAGGCAGCCGTGTGCGCTCGTCTGCTTGTGACTGGAATGATCGTAACGGATTAAAGCCCTCCCCAGAACGCACTGAGAACCTGACCTATAAAGAGATCGAAGTTAACTTCCCCCAACATAACATTTCCTTTAAACTGCTTTTGACTTCAGAACTGTGTCCGTGCTGCATGAGTGACTGTGGCCATGGGCACGGACCAGAGACAGAGGCTGTGCCACAGTCATTGCACTTGAACCATTTGCTTTTTTTTTCCTTTTTTTTTTTTTTTTGTTTCTTTTTGTTTTTGCAATGTACCCACATGTCAGGGAACTGCTTTGCTACAGTCTCTGCCTCAGAGAAATCTGTGTTCTCCTACCAGACCAGAGGCCAATACTGCTCACAAATCTCACCCGTGCATTTTCGACCTCAGCCTCTGACCCCTGGCACCTCAGCATCAGGTGCAAGCTCCCAACACCGGCCCAGGAGCCACTTCCAGAGATAACTGGAAGGAGCTATGGGCAGTTTTGTCCTCCTGAAGTCCAGGCAGCCCTAGGAAAGTCCTGTTTGAGTCTTTACTCCAGAACCTTGAAGCTGCTGCAGTCTGTACTGATGGACACTGCTTCCCCCGCGGTGCGGATAGTGTTGTGCATTGGAAATCACAGCGCCCCGGGAGCCCTGGTAGAGAACAGACTGCCCAGAGTTCGGCAGGCTGATAGTCCGCAAGTCTGACTGTAGTGACCGAGCACTTTGGGGAGCAGAGGAAGAGCCCGACACGCCTGTGCAGGGCTGGGAGCCCGACTCCGAGGAGAGAGAGTCCACAGCTGTCTGCTGTGCCGGGCTGGCAGCCGCAGGGCAGCTCTTCCTCAGGAGGCTGCTGCTGACACTGCCAGAGTGCTGCTGGCTGCTGAAATACCCCGAATTCCCTGCAAAAAGGGCAGAGGAGTCTGTGGAGACCGAGTGGGCAGGGCTGGAATATGAGGTGGAGGAGAGGGACGTTTCCGAGGAACCATGGGACAGGCTGTGTCCTGTCCTCTGTGCTGCTGCTCGGTAGCTGTATCCAGGAGACGGCACGAGGTGCCCTCGGTACGGGGAGGAGCTCTGCTGGAGCAGGGTCTGTGATTCTGCCTGGGGACTGTCAGACTGCAGCAGCTGAACAAGGCATGCGGAAAAAAAAAAGGAAAAGGCATGTCAGGCTGACTTCCCCGTTTCCTATCTGCTTCTCATCCTAAGGTGCTTAGGACAGCACTGTGAACAATGGCAGCTAAACACTGTTTCCCTCCTTATAAAAGCTTTTTTCAGAATGGGCAGATGAGATATGAAACCATTTACCTGGTAGCTGTATCGAGAAGGACTGTAAACTGCTGGTCCTTTGTGGGCTTCTGGAGTGTCTCCTTCTGCTGCATCTGCAATGTACGGGCAAGATGTTAAACTTCACCTCACTGACCGAGGTGACAGCAGCTCCCTCTCAAATGACACCGCACAGTCCAGCCCTTGCGCTCTGCATTCAGCACCAGCTGAGATCAGAGCAGCCTCTCCAGCCACCAGCATTTCAGAAACTGAAGAAGCCCAGCAAAAGACAGTTGGGAACTCTTAACATGTGTCAACAGCCACATGTGTAAGAGTGGCAGCTCCCTTCACACCAGTGTGCTCTGGTTTATCACAAAGCCCACCTGCCTTGGACCAGCCTGTCTGAATGACCACACCTGGAGATAATGCACAGGCACAGCCAGGGCTCCCCTGGCTCTTCAGTGGAATATGAGAGGCAGAAGATGTTTTTTAAGGACTGTGCAATTTCTTACACAGACTTGGTTACAGGAATCCACACTGGATACAGTTACAGCTCAGGAGATAACACTGCCCTTCTAAAGAGGGCTCTCAGCAGAATCCTGTGGTGGGTTTTAACTCACAGGCACACCCAGAGCTTCCAAAGCCAGACATCCTGTGCTGCCATTTTGGGGACTATGATTTACAAGCCAACTGAATTGCTTCAGAGATACACCTGGAACTCAGAAATGCCTGTTTTTCTAACAGGCCAAGATGATGAAAATGCTTTGAGGTTTGAAGGTCACTGGGAGCATACAGCACACACTGATCCACCTCAGATAGGTAGGAGACCAAGAGGAATAAAATGCTTCCTGACAGAGTAAGCACTTTCTTGCACTTCAAGGGTGGGTGATTTTTTTGTCCTACCATATCATTGAATTTGACCTGGTGTAGGCAAGAAGTACTTACTGCAGTGACACACAGCCACTGTGCCACCTGTGTGCTTCAGCTGCTACCCCCTTAACCATGGCTGGTGATCCTGCTTTCTGCAGGAGGGGTGAAGCTGCTGGGACTAGATGATTTAATATCAGAAATCTCCTGCAGACTACTGAGACAGAATTGTTTATCTGCAGCATCTCAGGGATTCTCAGCAGCCACGTTTGAAATGCCTTGGTGAAACAGTGTTGGTATTAGTATCAAATTTATATGACAGATGTGTCTCAGTCATGAAACAGGACACGCTGCCTCAGTATGCTCTGTACTTCTGCCAGATACTCTGGCTTTGCCCCAGCTGCACTGGCACAAGCATCAGTGCCAGTACTGTCTGTGGTTCTGCTGTCTACTGTCCTCTCTGTGCTACACCACAGTGCTGGCTTAGCTAACATGGATCTGGATGTAGCTCTTGTCTGTTCTTGAGGCTCAGAAATTCCCTCAGGGCACAGGCCTGCACAGGGGTGTGAAACTTCCAGCATGCCTCCTGTGCCACCTTCCACTTCTGAAATGCCATTGATGCAGCAAGGGGCTGTTTGGTGACATTCCAAGTACTGCAGAATGGCAAAATCCAGACATTTAGGGCATGTCTTGTTAAAAAGTCATGCACGAAGAGCTGTTCAATCCAGAGATCGGTGTGATTAACAGAAGTCTAGTATGAGAATCACAAGAAATCTAAAGATTTCTGCAAGAAACTGTTTCTTAAAAGGCTGGGCACACCAGCAGGGCTGCACAGTTTGCTGGCACTGCCTGTTCCCAGAAAGAAACCTTGACAAGTTCAAGACTACTGAAAGACTAAATTACAAAGGGTAAATAAACTATGACCTTCCTGAATTTGCTTTATGTAAACTTAAAAGCTAGAGCCAACATCTTCCTCCCCTATTCTCAATACCTGCACAAGGGAAGGACATGAATAACTGCTTTTCTTGGCTGTACCGGCCTGTGCCAACCTAAAGCATATATGAAATGACAGGTTTTGCTGAGGTTCTCAGAAGCGTGCAATGCACATAAATTCCATTTCATTGCTACATGCCTCATCAGCAAGCCCTCCAACTTTGGGATTTTTTAACTTCCTGTTAGTATTAGCTGTTATAGCATCAAGTGAAAATGTGCATCTTCATAACTCCTCCAGGTGCTCCCAGGAACAGCAGGGACTCAGCCACCCATTTGTTTCACTAAGAAGCAGAGCAGCAACTGGGGGAGGGGAGATGGCTCAAAGAATCTAAACAAGAATCTAAACAAGCTGCTGAAGAAATTGCCAGAGCAAGCAAAAGAAGAAAAAACATACTTTGCTGTGCTAGGATGAAGGAGACAAAACAACTTTTGTCAGCTGCAGCATTAGGTTTTCACAACTCAAAAAGGAATGGAGTTTATGTAACAAGAAAGAATTTATCACTGCAGATGAAAGTTTAACTCCATCCTAGTTCTTGGGTAACACAGAAGAGCCAGAGCTGTACAGGTTACACTGGGCAAAGACCTGTTCCAAGAGCCTGGATTTTGCTTACCCTTCTAAAAAAATAACTAAGAAAGCCACTTCTACTGGTATGGGAAAGACAGGGAAAAGACTCCCAGTAGGGTCCCATGAAACTGTGACATATTTGATAGGGAAAGAGGACTTCCTCTGAAGACTAGATGAAGAAAAAGCACTAAAAAGTATGTCTAGGGAGAACTCCAAATGAGAAGTCAATTTTTGAAGCTGGTCTCAAACACACCTTACTGTAGCTGGGGAAAAGTGTGATTTGGAATGAAGGAAATACACACTTGCCCTAAACTGCTCAGAAACAAGGTAATACACATGTCTGAATTCACCCAGTGACCATTAAATGACAGCTCTTTCAGAGCACAGAAAGTGCTAACCCATCTGTCCAAGGATAAAGAAGCTGTTCCTGTCAGAGTCAAGGTGCAGGCATCTTGAATTCAATCACTGGAAAAGATCTACAGGTCTCCCAGGTCTAACAGAAGAGGGATACAGGCTCAAGCAATATCTGAATAACAGTAAAGTTTGGTTTGCAGAAGGCAGCTTTGATAATGTTAAAGATGAAGGTACAACAAACCAACTTGAGAGACAACTGGAAAAGTTATCCAAGCACATAATTTCCCACCAAGCAAATGTCCAAAAGTTTCACTGTCCTACCTGCATCTCTCTCAAGAGCACTGTCCTGGGTAGGGGAGGATTCGTGTCTCTGGGACACCTTTGCACCGCTCCGCAGCACCTTCTCCAGCATCCCCCGGCCTTCCCGCAGCCTCTCCACTGATGTTGGGACCATCCTGCAACAAAACCCCAGGAACAGCTGAGGATTGCTGTGACACAGCTGAGAGCAATGTGACCAATGCACAGGGGATCAGACACTACCAGCTCTTTGGATAGATGAGGAACAAACTTCTCAAGTGCTTTTGCCATGTAAAAAAACCTCCAGTGGGATTTCAGGTCCCTGCTGTCATGATGCCACTGCCATCAGAACACCAAGTCTTTAATCAAAAACATGGTATAAGCATCCAGTTCAGTAAATCACATTTCAGAAAAACTGCTTTGAGATTCAACACCTTTCTTAAAATCCTGGTATTGGCTGCAGTTATTTTCCATAATTACATTCATTCAAACTAAGCAGAAGCAAACTCAATACCTTTATGTTAATACAGTGCCAAGACAGTATAGCTCAGCAATACCTGAGCAGAACTAGCTGGGCCATTTTGCCCACTACTGCCACTTTGTCCTGTTTATTTTGTAGTGTGAAAACTTTCCACTCAAGATTAATGCTAGGTATTGTTCCGTTTTATAAGTGTCTGGTCTAAGGATGAAAAAGAGGTGAAGTGGCTTTCCTAAAGCCAAACTGTTGAAGAAAAACAGAGCTACAGACAAACCCCAGGCTGCTGGGTCAATATTCCATCTACCACACACAGGACCATCAAAATGTCTTTGGAAAATGTCTTTTAACCTACAGACAGCATCACCATGACCAGGGATTTACAATTCCTTTACTCTGGACATTGATGAATTTGTGCCTTAAAAATGCCAGAATTTAAATATTTAGATTATATTAAATGCATTGCATATGATGCAAGCATGCAGATTAACTGCATATTGACTGATTTCTTTATTTAATTTTTATTAAGATATATTGAAAACTGTGCTTTCCATTAGATTTTTTTTTATTATTTTGTTTGCTTGGAGACTTGTTTTCTGCAAGGCTGGGTTTACTGGGCAGCAGCACATCTGTTTACATTGTGATGGCTTTATCCTGGCAACTGAAATAAATTTTTCTTAAAGAAAGCTATTCTCAATTATTGCAGAATTCAGCAAAAATCTGGAAAACTCTACACATTAAGGCATAGAATTTTAGTTCCCACCAATCTCTTCTGTTCCTAATATTATTGTGAATGTCTGGAAATGTATCTGATATATAAACACACGGAGTGAAAGATGAAACTGGGTCACTTCACCTCAGTAACAGGTTCCAATATATTTTTTAAAAGTAGAAGGTGAGTGTACAGTTGTCAGCCATGCCCATTAAAACATAGAAACCCAAGACTTTTAAAGGCAACAAGTCTCCTTAAACCCACTTCAAAATGTATCAGCATGGTTTCAACTTTATATCCAGTGTGCCATAACAATAGGATCTTTATTCCAACACAATACTTACTCCTGAAACACGTGGGAAACTGAAGCCAGAGCAGAACCTGCTGAGGGAGCAGCAGATGAAGCTCACAGAACACAAAAGATGGTACTAAAGCAGAGATGCCACACTGATACCCCACCCTGAACTAGTTTTAGTTCATTCAGCTGATTGGCTTTTTGCCTACTCTTTCACAGGCAGAAGGAAGAACAGGAGGAGAACGACATGGGCTATTACCCCTTTTATAGAATATTTGAATATAAAATAATAATGATAAACAAATCATTATCAGACTGCCTCAGCTGTGGCCAGTCCCAGTATCTGGCAGAAGGTAAGCTGGTAGACAGAAAACAATCTGAGAGGTAAAAGACAAATTGCTTCTATTAAACTCTGCTTGAAAAGTGATGGAAAAAGGAAGGAAACAGATCTATTACTCCTCCAAATTCACCCAAATGCTTTCAACACAATCTTCATACTTCTCACTGCCCTCAGCATTGCTTTGAATCTCTGCTCATGCCACCACCCTGCCACTACCCAAACAGTGACCCAACCATGTATGTGGAGATCAGCATCAGGAAAGGGGGGCGTCTGTGTCTGTGTGTGCCTTTCTGCTGGTGATGTGCACGACCAGAACCTGACTCCAGAGCAGCAGAGCCCATGCTTTACACAGCTCCAGTCAGCAGAACCTCCCACCCATCACTGGCACTGCAATGCCACACTTGGCAATTCAGTGCACTACTTCGTGTTTTGGACCAGGTTCAAATGTGTTTGAAGACTTTCCCCTTATCAAACCTTCTCATGGTAACCATGATAAAGGTGCTCTGTCCATGCCTTAGGCACACCACTGACCAGAGTTTGGTAAATTAGCAAAGCTGGAGTTGTAGCACAGTCCCTGCTTCTCTAATGTGAAGTTACAGAACCTGTGAGCTTTCCTTCAGAACAGGAGCGGACTTAGTACCACTCATGTCCAAAAAGAGTGAAAGTTCAGCAAAAAAAGACCTGGATTAGACTTTCATTGCCTGGGCACAACCTTACAACCCCAGACCTCAAAAAGGAACCGGTGGAAGAGCAACGACTGCTTAAGTTTATACCCTTCAAGACAGATTTTTGATATCCAAGTCAAGAACTTAGACAGGCTAAGAAGAGTGCTGGTATCCTTCACAGTTGTTCAGCAATTATGAAAGAGAACAATACCACGACACCCAAATGAATCCATCTCACTGCACATATTTTTAGGGAAATGCCTCCTGGGGAATTTGGTCCTTCCCCATGGAGCAACATCAGGCTTGCCTGGAAGGGTAATACTTACCACCTACTGCTGATGCTCTCCTGGGATTTACTGAGCGATGATGAGGAACTACAGCCCCTCGAGTCTGGTGGGCTGATGTCCTCCACGTGAGGCAGGGAGGGATGAGAAGGGGAGAAGCCACTCTGTGGGGAGGACGGAGTTCGTGCCGCGGAGCCTGGCAGGCCGTTCCCATCCCCGTCGGCCCCGGAGCCGCCGCTGCCCTGCCGGGTGGGGGTCCCTGCCCCGCGCCCGGAATCGCCGCCCTCCTTGGCCTCCTGTTTCCGCTTGCGGTACTCGAGGAGCGATACCTGGGGGAGAAAATAGAGCCATGAGGCAGGGAACGCAGAACACTAGGACAAGGGGAGGAACAGGCCCACGCGGCATTCAAAAAATTCTTCTGGGTCTGCAGGTAAAACTTGAAAAGGCATACTGGGATTATCAACTCTTGCTGGATCTGCAGGCACTCCAGAAAAGAGCAGTGGTGCAAATTCAGTCTGCCATAATCACCCATCTTTTACTTTTTATGACAAATAAATCAGCAGAAACATCCAGCTGATTTGCTTCTCTAACCACCTGGATTTTCACTTTAGTTCAGGAGATGCATATTCAAGCAACAACCTTCTATAACCTCCCTCCTCTCAAAACCCTCCATACATGCTCTCTGGTTCACAGCATTATGTAATTTTTTTTTTTCAGTATCTGTACATCCTCAAAACAGGTAATAAGAGTCTTCTTCAGAGAACTGGTATCTTCAGTGCCCAATTCATCTGTACTAGTTCAGCCACATTAACACTAAAAGCTTGCTGAAGCCTTGCACAGAATTTTAACTTGGTTAGAGCAGGTTCCTGCTATGGAGGCATTGCAAACTTCCAGCACTACCACCAAAACAAACTGCTTGTAGCAAAGGCAGAATGTGTTTTGGGCAAAGCAGTCTCAGATTTGTCAAAGACACCAACCAAAGATAAAGCATCCTCAAAACATAAGGTCAGCAGAACAAAAAAGACACAAATATTTCCAGCTGAGAACTTACCTTTAAGCGTGCCTTCCCTCAGAGTTATTATGAGGCAAGGAGCCATAAAGGACTCACAGAAGGCAGCTCTGCTGAAGAATTTATCAGCTATTACTCAGTGCCCGTGCAGAAGGCTTTATGGTGCTAAAATATTGAACAGGGTATTTCCAAAAGTAACTCAACACATGAAGGTTTTAAGTAAAGTGCAATTTAAAAAGAAAAACCAAGGGAAAAAGAACCAAGGGACTCCAGAAATGAAAAGGAAATAAGATATTCCATGCAGCTGGACTCTTATACAAGTGATCTGAGTTACCACACTTGCCATAAAAAAATCCAAGCACAGGAAAAGGCACTGATATTTGTCCCATGAGTACTCAATTTTACCACAGCACTACCTTAACATTGTACCTCAGTTTTAGTCCCATGAGGGTCACTGGCCTGCTGTAAGAAATGAGTATGTATTTGCTTTTGTTAAGCTATATTCATGTGTTTTCAGTTTCAAAGACCTAAATTTTAAATAACCTTCATGTTACTCGTGTTGCAATCTTATGGAAATGTTCTAATATGTTCTAGTAAACAGCCTATGTTTTCTTTTGAAACATTACACCCTCTTTCCTAGTAAGGACCCTTTTCATTCTGATAAATAACACCTCTCCCAGCTGTACAGCTGCACTGTGTTATTGCTCGGGGTCTTGTCTCAGTTTAACAACTGTTAATGAAAGCTGCCAGCATCCTGCTCGTTTTTCTGTGATCCCAGAAGATGTATTTGCACTGTGGTGTCTTTTTTTTCCACTTCTCACATCAAAATCTTGCCTTAAGGGTAGCTCTCTCTCCCGTAACAACTGTTTTCACCTAGGCACTGGATGCCTGGATAACTTGCCCAGACTCTCTCCATTCTCCCTGTAAGTCTTTGCAGAAACCTGAGTGGGAACTCTTAAACATCATGCCAATCTAAGAATTTCTTTTACAGGAGTACTTGCCTTCTTCCTTTGTGGTGGATTCTGGGGAGCAGCTCTGGTGCCTTCAGAAGCCCTCTCGCTGCAGGGGGACATGGATCCATGCACTGTCTCTTTGAGCAGCCCTGACTCGTGTCTGCTGAAATACCCTTCTGCAGGAGAGCTGCAGCATCCTGCTTCTGAATTCACTGGCTTCCTCTCTCCCAAAGGAGGAGACCCCCGCAACAACCCATCCACACGTGGCATAGCGTTCAGTGGGGAGAAGGCATACATTAAATTAAACTCTGTCCGAAAAGCCTGATCAGAGCTTCGTAGCAGCATCTGTGCTTCCCCACTTTTCCCTGGGAAGTTCATCTCTGAAGCAGAGTTTATGGAGGATTGTGGAGCCACATCAGAGGATGCAAAGCTGAGCAGCGACGGCCGTTCCTGGCAGGTGTTTGCACTGGAATCCAGGTACCCACCCTTCAAATCCAGGTCAGATCGGAGGCAGACCTGGAAAATCCAAGAAGGATATAAGGAAGGGGGTCAAGCAAGGGTAGGGAGTGAAATTTAAGTCAGAAAACCTTCTGTACAGTGCTAGCTTCCTGTTTCCCTATTCCTTTCTGATTACCCCTTTGGTTCTTTCCTGTACTGTTCTGCTCGTTCCACAGGGGAATGACAAAGACTAAACAATGATCAGTTCAGCTGTCCAACATGGGATGCCCTTTCCTGTTCTGCAATCCTTCTGCAGCAAGAAGATAAAGCTCAACACTATCCCCAGGCACTTAATGAATTAAACTCAGCATTTTCAATTGCCTCATACATTCCCGAGTTGATGTTAACACAGAGCAGTAGCCAGGAGAGAATAGAACAGACCTGCTGTCCTTCTGCTGTTTTACTAGCCAAGTTGTTGCCTGTCCCAAGTCAGCCACTACTAACTTCCTAACAATAAAATACCCAGGACCTCTAAGCCATTTGTTTTCACTTATTGTGAGCTTTGGAAATCTCTAACAATAGTACATTCATTTAATTTTTGCTGCAGTCTTACATTTTACAATTTCCAACAAAACCACAATGGCATCATCTTTGTGCTGTCAGAGTTTGTGGAGCACTAGGCAATGATACAACAGTATATTAATTTATCTCCTTAATGTGCCAAAAACCCTCCAGGGCAGCAGAATAATCGTCTCCTTCACCACATTAATATGTCAGGATCTCAGACAATGACTATAACTGACAAGATTTCATCCTCTTTGCAGAGGGAAAAACACAGAACATCAGGCACCAGCTCTGCTCTCCTGCTGTCACTGAGAACATTTACCCTGCTGTATTACAGCTCCAAGTAATCCACCACATTTGAGATGAGCACGTATTTTCTACTATGAAACAGTCACTGAGAGAAGTAGTTAATCTCATCTTTTACAACAGGTCAGGATAAGCAAAGTACTACTTTTTAGCATCTCCTCAGTATTTTCAGTCTGCAAGTAAGTAGGTGGTAAGTCAAGGCTAAAGAGAGCAGGTCAGGTGTACCACTGTGTGTTCGCCAGTCAAAACAAGTGGTGAATGCTTTCCCTTCCCCAGCAGTCATTTGGTCACTACTCAATAAATTTCACAGACCACTCATGGGCTGGTCTGAGTCTGAAATTGGTGATGGTAATTCCAGGGTCCCCAAATCTCTTGCCTGCACCTCAGTAGCTGAGACATACTGAGGCTTTGCACTGTCTGTTTCCCACCAGGGCCAACAAGCGAATCAAATTACAGTCTTCAGTTTGTTTCTTTTTTTTGTGATAACCTTGAAAACTCTCCTCAGCCTTATTGTGACTTAAGCTCCACCCTTATTCCCAGTGCCTGCACACTCCTCCCTCCCCTCCCACCACCCACACAGCCCACACGTTCAGGTGCCATAACTACCTCAGGTGACATGGACTCGGGCCTATGCGGAGGGGAGCTCTCGGGGGAGGATACGTTCTAGAGGAGGGAAAAGCATCTAGTTATTCATCTACTTCAAAAGTCAAGAGGCAATTACAACATACAAATCACACAGGTTAGCAATTGCAATTCTAAGCAACTATCCCAACAACTGGCCCCAGCCTGGATACCATCATGGTTGGTTAAGTAGTTTCCAAAGCTTCCTGGAAGCACAGACAGGACTGGGTTCCTGCATCTCATGATGCAGCTTAGTACCTGAAACAGAGCCCATGAATGTTAAGAAAAGCAGTAGCTAACCCTTTGTATTTCTGATGCTGTCTGATAGACTTTGCACCATGAAGTATAGAGAAAGACACTTATGGTTTTTAGTCTGAGAACATGGGACAGAAGAAAAGCTGGTTTAGCCCAGAAAGTAAACTAAGATCCCCCAAAGACTAAGATGACTTTTCACAGACATACACTATAAAACAGACATGTCTCTTTCAATCCACTGTGGGCCACCTTTCCAGCTCAACACAAGACAAGAGGTGTGAGCAGCCAGCTTTATGAAATGTTGTATCATATGAGCACCCATCAGTGAAGGCAGTGTATACATGTGACACTACAGTTAAAGGCTCTTCTCAAGCACTTCCCTTTCCATGTTACTGAGCAGGCCTAAAATAGAATCAGAGAGGCAGGATTCCCAGAGTTATGTTGCTATCAGAGAAATACAGCAAGAGTCACTGTTTTCTGCAAAGTAGAAAACCTCAGAAAACTGAGGAATCTCACAAATTTCTTAACAAAAAGTTCTGACACACTGCACAAAAATAGCAGAGGCACGTCATCATGCTTTTGGCCACTCTTATGAATATGGAGGGGTCAAGCATCCTCTAAATTGTTTCCACTCTAAAAAGTTCACAAAACTGAGTCTGAAAAACCTCAATCTGTAAAAACATGACAAACAGAGCTTCAGAAGCTTGTGACAGAAGTTTTATAGAGAGCAGCTAGGAAATCAGTCAAGAAGGAAGTTTCTTAAAAATGGTATTTCCTAGTAAGACAAGATGTCAACTCACAACTTCTGCTTGCTTAAGGAAGCTTGTGAACTGATGGAAGAATTTTTCTGTTGCTCTCTCCCCACAGTGCCACAGGTTTTTACTTGGGGAAATGCATTCACTCATTCAAACTTTGGTCCAGTGAGTTGTTAAGATTCTTTTCAAGAGGAAAAAAGGTAAAAGGCAAGTAAGTTCTAGATACCTATCGAAATCAAGGCTAACTAACACCAAAGTAGAAAGGAGTGATTAGACTGTGGAGGTTCATGGCAGCAGTGCCCTGACCTGTCACCTCAACCACTGCAAGGGTTTCCAGTAAACCTTTTTCTGTTTGAAACAGTCTTTCATCTCTCTCCTCAGTGCTCCACAATCTTCCCTGCTAAACTTTATAGACCTGCCTCTAAAACAGCTTGCAAGAAAGGACTCTCAACCAAAATAATCAAAGTACACTACGTTGAAAGTCCCAGGAAGGAATATTTACTCTGTGGCAAAAGAGATGAGGGATTCCTGCAGGACAGTCAGTCCCTGGTATGGAGCAGGCCATCACTAGAGCATTTTTTAAAATGGTTTTAACTGGCAGAGTATGAGCAGCTGTTCTGAAGTCTTCCAATAGGTTTTTAAAATGAAAATATACAATACTATAAAATAAAATTAAACCTGCAAACAGCATGATCCCTATTCACAGGCACAGAGTGGAGTGTCCTGACTGGATGAATACTGGTAAGTCTCCCACAGAGTTCAGAGCAATGGAAACCACCTACAGCTTGCTCATTAATTCTGCTAATTTTTGCAGAAGGAAACTATCAAGAAATTAAAAGTATTAAGGCAATTTCCTTCTACCCAGTCCACTTAAAGAAAACCAGAGAATATAGGGGAAGATGACATGAAGTATTACTACCATACTTGGGATTACTGAAAGCTGTTTGGGGAAAGAGGAGCCATGGATCTCTTACAGCCTCTGAGAAATGGAATACTTGTACTCTTTGGAAGCGGCAGGGATTGAGAACCCCATTTGCACAGAGATCTGAAGTGGCAGAGACGATTAAAGATCACTGAAAAACCTGAGAAATTTAGGAGCTACTCTGCAGAAATAGAAAAAAAGGTAAGACTAATGTTATTGATAGCTACAAACTGAAGGGAGGCTGAGCTGTAGCAAAGTTTGACATTTCACAGAGCAGGAGATCTGTCCAGAAATGAAGGAGAAGAAAAAGGCAGCAGTGTTCTTGAGGCTAAGACTGTGATGCTGCTCAGGAATACATACTCAAAAAGGAAGGCATCCCGAGTTCCACCTCTGCCACAAACATTGCTGTTCTTTTCTTTTTAGCACACCCAGTCCCGGGCAGATTTACCTCGAACTGTAGTGGAGTATTGCAGCGGCTGGCAGCCAGAGAGGGGATGGGTGAGAACATGATGCCGTAACCATTGCGAGTCTCCTCCTCCCCGGGCAGCGACGAGCAAGGCGTGGCCAGCTGCGGGCTCGCAGCGCCGGGGACCGAAGGGACGGGAGGCGGGGGCGTCACAGGAGACAGCGGCCGCAGCAGCTTCTTAACGTTTTGCTCCATCAGGTAGCGAGACTTCCATTTCTTCAGGGGACTCAGCAAGTCTGAAACACAAACCGAGCTGAGGACACGGCTGAGCCACTGACCTTGAGCAAATAACACGCTGTCGTCTTTCCCCTACTCCCAGTCCAAACGAAACCCAGGAGTCTTCAATGTAACTACAAAAGACTCCTAAAAATGAAGTACCTCTGAATTACTTCTACATCAATGTCCAGATGCTGGTAACAGAACAATACATCATCAGGTACATGCAGTGAACAAGGAAAGCAAATATTTCAACTAGAAGCAAGCACAAGAGGGAGCTAGGGGAAAGGAAGACAGGAAAGGTTAAAAAGAGAGGAAAATACAGGAGAGAGGTCAGAGGACACATCATTGTGATTCTTACAAACAAATCAGAGGCAGCTCAATTATCATTACCTGAACCTAATAGTTCCTTATAGGCTACATCAATACAGCCCAAGCACATTTCCATTTCCACAAAAGATTAAAGCCCTTCCCTCAGGCCTGCCTCTCTTCAAAATAATAATTTGCAATGCTTAGTTAAAAAAAACAAAAAACAAAAAATTCACCAGCAAATTCTACAGGTTAGGTCTTGCTCGAGACATACATTTATTGGTTCTGGCATTCTGTTTATTTCCTATTCATCTAACCTTTCAATAAACAAACTTGTATTATCTGTGTGATATCTAGCTTCCTGTCATCCTTGGAAAACTGATCCCTGACTGGGCTGATCTTCACCGTCTTTCTCTGTAAATTCAGACATAATATTTAACCATTCTGCTACTTTACTCACAGATTTTAGCTTCTCCATCCTTGAGACTTAGTAATTTTACTACATGCCTGTAAGATTTTGCTACATCTTCCTATAGTCGGCAGGTATTTAGTTGTCCTTTTAAGAGCATCTTGCTGGAAAGAGATGATCCTGGGCTCTCTTCCTTCTACCCCCTCCCTTCCATTGTACAAGAAATCCCTGAGCACTGAGCTTGATAATGCAATATTGATTATCTTTTCTGAGATAACTGAGCAACTTTACGGATGCTCAAGCTAGAATGGGTCTGCAGAAATATGAATGAACGGCAAAGCAACATTCTCACCTACCCATAAACTGCCATCAGGCAGCAGGACACATTAAGATGTCACTTGTACAGCTGCCTTTGGTATTCAGCACCTTCCCCAGCCTGACTCCAGTGCCCAGGCTGCCCTGATGGTGCTGAGCACTTACCTGTGTCATCTTTGCAGATGCTGGAGGAGCTGCTGTTCTCATTGCTTTGGTATAGACACTGGGTTCTGTTCTCTTGTGGAGCTGGTGAGGTCTGAGTCATCCCCTCTTCCAGGGCTTGTTTGATCCAGCGCTGAAACAGAACGAGACTGCATAAACGTGAAACTCCTCGGGTACTTTCTCTGCAATCCTGCAGGATTTACTCCAACTCCTACACTTGTGTGGAGCAGGGCAGGCTGCTCAGCAGCCTGGTGTTACCTCGCTGGCGTGCGCTCGGTGGGAGTGCAGTAGAACACGGCTGTCAGCACTGAGCCCACCACCTACTATGGTGGGGCTGTGCCCTTTCTGACATGAGTTCTGGGAGCAGCAATCATCAGCAGTAACAGAGGTAAGTAAAGAGCAAATTATAAATATAAAAATGCAGGATGGTGGTACCTAAAACTATTAAAACAACAATAATTGAAAAGAAAAGGGACACAGATATCATGAACGATCTACAACCACTGATTTTTGCAAAAAAAAAAAAAAAAAAAAAAAAAAAAAAAAAAAAAAAAGCTGCTTCCTGCCTGGGGGAGCAAATTTGAGCAAAAAAAAAATCTGATTAAAATGCAAGCAGCAGTTTTCAAGGAAGGTAAGCCAAGAAAAAATAATAAAAGCAAGTCTTTTCTTCAGCTACTAATAAAAAAGATAAGTCATGGTAGTCTTCTGAACATGGCCAATTAATAATGTTTCACATCTCACAGAAACGAACATGAACTGAAGCCTCAGCAAATCAGCTGCTGCAGTGTGTGTGCTAGCCCTGTATCTTGATACAAACTGACTCCTGATGGCAGGCAGGAACCTTTGCTTATTCTATTATAGAAGCAACTGCCACAATATAAAGGAAAACACTCAGGTTATCCAGTTAAATGATGGCAAACTGCAGGAAAAAAGCAAACAGCAATTTTCATTTGTGTAGTTTACCCAGGGGACTCACTTTACCAGACTCTTCTTGTCCTAGAGAGGTTTAAAACTGTACTTTTACCTTTCAGCAATCCACAGTTCATCTTCATGCCAGCAATGTGTATCCTATTAGATATACACGTGTGTCTTACGATTCCTCAAAACTATTGTGAAAGTATATCACAAACTCAGTGGCCACAATCCTCAAAGTGAAAACTTCAATGCGAGGATGAAGAGCAGGTGGCAGGATCTATTTTGATGGCCTTCACTACCGTACAGCAGATGCTCCTTCTCTGTTCAAATGGAACTCAAGGGATCCCACTGTGGCCACCAGCAAAAGGGAGAAGTGCCAGCCAGTCTGGAGCACCTCTACCTCATACATGACATCTGGTCTGACAGCCAAGTCACTACACAGTGTGTGATTAACATGAGAGCAGGTTACACTTCAGTTTCCTTGTGAGGTTCAGACACTACCATGCTTTGGATGCAAACTGACATCATCAGCTGAATTTCTGGCACAGTTCTGAGTAGTTTAAGGATGAGGCCTGCTGACAATCCAAGAAAATATGTAATCTATTTCAACTGCCTTTATAAATCAACCTACTTGGCTGAGTAGTCAAAAGTAGACAAGACACAGATCAGGTCTTAAGAGAGTGTATCATCAAGTTCTGGACTATTTCTAGACCTCAGCCTGGCTGAAAAGGAGTTTTGCGAGTTTTCTAAACATTCCTGAATGTGAGAAGCAGATTTCTACATCTCCAGAGTCTTAAGTCATAAAACCACCAAATGCTAAAAAGCATTTTCCAAGAAAAAGCCAGGGGTCTCCTATGAAATGGATGAAACCCCTCACTAGAATAGATAACAATTACTTACATTCAAAAAGTAGAAATCTAACAAATTATTTCTGCAACATCTGTTCTGGACACAGCAACTTTCAGTACTTTATTAACTACGTAATGGAACAGGCACTGTATTTAAGTTTTCAGATTAAGAAACAAGAATGCTAGATTATACCACTAATAATTGGGTAACAAATAGAGAAAAACACGACACAGCTTAGCACAGGTTAGAACAATCAATTCTACAATTACAGGCTATAAAATTAATATGTTCCAGCTGCAGCACAACATCCGGTCTTGGACACAATTTCAAGGAAGGTGTGGACTAAATGGAAGTCATCCATAGTGAGGCTGACTAGCCTGACTCCCTATCCAGCAGTGAGAATTATCTTTTGACTAGAAAAGAGTCAAATGCAACAGACTAGAAGACTTGTTCCATGACAGTAGTTTTCCCTCAATTTTGAGCTCGCTGCCAGTTGTATGGCAACTGCACCGAGCACAGAAGTCCAAATAACTCTGCCAGCTTTGTTCTGGATGGCTCTCTCTTCCCTGGGATTCAAAGAAACTGTTAAGGTTGAAAAGAAGCTCAAACTTTGCAGTTCTCAGCCTAAGGATGCATGAGGGAGGTTGCCCAGCACACAGAAACAGGGGTTGTCATACACCTATATATGAGCCATGAAGAGCTTTACCTATGAAGGAAATACTGAAGAGATTGTTAGGGCACAACAACAAATTGGCTGAAGGTGGAAAACAGTGAAGTCCAAAGATTCTTTCTGGAAAAGTACCCTCAAACAAAGGAAGGTAAAGAAACCAGGACATGGTACCTGAAAGTCACCACAAGAGGTATTAATTGTTCTCAGGTTAATCACACAGGAACTGGAAAGTCTCTGAGCAAAACCAACAGGCAACAGGGAATGGACTCTGATACAAATTTGACTGAGTGAACTACCCTGCCTTCCCTGCAGATGGGTAAATACTGGCTTTTACTGGTCATCTGTGGAGGAACTAAATCCTTAGCTGGGCCTGGTTCAGGCTTCCTGCATGGCCTCAAGTGTCTGTTGTAGATAGGCAGTCTGTGATGCCAAACAAAGAGCTGTGGACTTGTTCTTGTGAACAGGCAAACTCAAAGGTTTTAAACCACAAAGGCTTTCCAAAGACAATGGATCTTAACTGAGGTATTGGATTCTAGAGGTCCTCTGCAGCACAGCCCTATCCCCACAATGCCAACCATCCTCTGACTATGAAAGTAGTAACATAAAACTTCCTAAGGGAAGCAATCAACACTCTTTGAATTGTGTATGCTGGATAATAAACAGCCACTGCAGATCTGGAAGTACATGTTTCTAAAAGTGCAGATACAGAACAGTTGTTCTACCATGGCAAAAGGCAAGGATGAAAACTGAACTCTGGCAAGGCGATCAGCAGTGACAGCCTGGACACTGCATCAGTACATAAACTCAGCGAGAATACATGTAAATAAACTCCAAAAGGACACAACAGCTTTACAAGGGGGGCAGTAAGATGAGTGTACATCGTGTAAAGGTAGGACATGAACAAACATACCTTCTTACAGGAGCTGTAAATGCCATCCAACAGAAAGGGCCTTCGACGTCTCTCAGGGTTGAAAGGTGAACCAAAGCGAATGTAGTGTTTAGGTGTGGTACAAATCAGCGGGGAGTGCACGAGACCTGGCAACATATTTAGGGTAGTGGCCAAAACTGTTGGGTCTGTAGTAATGCGCAGAGGACACTCAATTGGACACTCCTGCTTTTCTGCCTTGTCGTTCAGCCATTCCGTAACAAGGTACTGAAGGAGGAAACACACACGTCAGTGCAACCAGCACAGGTAAAGAAGAAAGGCAATATGGCACAGTGGTGTATAGGAAGCAATGCTTAGGTCAGCCCGCATGCTAAAACCCCCCTCCTTCTCAACAGGAAGGACTTCCTGTGTCAAATCCAATTCTCACCTGTTGGAGACACAACCCAATGTCACAGAAGTAGCTCGATTTTATGCTCCATTCGTCTTATTAGAAGATTCTCCAAAAACTCGATCACCCTGTTCAAAACTAGTTTCTAGACACAAAACTAAATGTATTAATAGCTAATTTATGCCCAGTATGTAGCAGGTGCCTGCTAGTTTCTGCAATTTTTCCTCCTTTCCAACTTTATCCTAGCTTGTACATGACAGTTGCAGTCACATTCCTTCGTGGTCTTCAATTCTAAGTTGGAAGTTAACCTCTTTCCTGCATCCTAAATGAGCACTTGATCATATTTTGATCATATTTACCTTTTTTGTTTTGGGGTACTTTACTGCAGCTCGATTAGACTGGGATCCCGTAGCCAGGATAGCAGTTGGGTCAGATCCTGTCAACTGTCTGCCTTCTCCTGGCCCTTCCACATTGCTGACATCTGTTGTGGTTACCAAGCTGGCAGTGCTTCCTTCCTCTGGGACAGCCTGTGTGAGTTCAGCTTGCTGGGAACTGGCTTGTTTCTGCCTTCTCAGTCTTTGTGCTGAACTGGTCCGGTATCGAGAGAAGCGACTTTTTGGTCGGGGCCTGGAGGGTTTTGCTGGAGCTGGCTTAGTCACTGTTTTTTCGGGGACAGCATCCTACAAAATAAACTGTCATTAGTCTGAGCACCTCTAAGAGTATTCCTTTTCTCTGCATACAGGATTGAGAATTGAGATTTATTTATTGACACTACCTGACTCTCAAAATCTTGTTGGACTCTGTGTTGGTTCATAAGATGGCCTTGGGGACCCTTCAACACTGGCACATTATCGTTTTGTCTTCTGCATTCTTAAAGGACAGAACATGGGTCTTTAGGAAGAAAGCAGCAATAGGAAACTTGCTGCTTGTCTCAAGGTAACTGCTCTTATTCCTGACCTGAGCTGACACGAAGCACTCCAGGGAAGTGTCTAAGCCCTGCCATAAAATGGGAACACATGCATCCAAAGCAGACTGGGTAAAAACAAACAAACAAACAAACCAAAAAAAAAAAAAAAGAAGAAGAAAAAAAAAAAAAGAACTTTCCATCACTGCACTTATGCATCCAACTTAAGCTCACACCAGTACAAAAGGGGTTCACCTGGAAAAGGAGCTGGGCTTGTTCAGCCCAGAGAGGACTGAGGGGGTTGTAACAGCAGTCTTCCTACAAACAGCCTGAAGCCACTAAGAAGATGCAGTGGTGCATCAGTGGACATACACTGAAATGAGAGGTTCAGACTGGATACATGGCAAATGTTTTTCAACCTAACAGTCATGAATTGGAAGAGGTGTAATCTCCATCCCTAGGGGTTTTGAAGAGAAGACTGGGTAAAACACTGGCTTCAGAGCTGTCCCTACCTAACTCAGAATGGACTAGAGAGCCCACAAAGCTCCTCCCCACCTGAACAATCTGATGATCAGAAACGCTGCACCTGAGCTTCGTACAACATAGCAAACAGTTCTATGTCATCTTACCGCTATTTGTGAGGACCGCCGTGTGTTCACCCCAGTAGTGCTGGTACTGTTAGAAACGGGAGGAGGAGGAGCACTCAGTGCTGAACTTCCATCTTCAGTTTCAGGAGTCTCTGTTTTTACTTCTTCCACCTCAGGAGCTTCAGAATTGATGTTGATTTCAGCATCAGTGCTGTTACGGTCTGATGGTTGCTCTCGTCTCCTCTTTCTCTTTTCTAAGTTTTCAAACATGTGCATGATGGCTTCTACCTTTCTGTCTTCCCGGGACTACAACAGAAGGGTAAATTGAAGTAAGCATGGTGAATTATGCACATAAACAAGGCAAGAACAGATATGGGAAGCCGAACAAAGAGAACAACTACCAAACAACAATGACAAAAGCCAGAGAGAGGACAGAGAGAAGCAGTTCTTATCAGTTATTTGCATTTTTCAATATGGCAAATTTCCCAGAATAACAACATAATCATGTGTTTGCAGCGCAAGTAGAAGAACTCGACTTTGTTCTTAAACAGGACCACTTAGATACTATTGAGTTATATTTATAAAACAGCCACAAGGAAATGCATAATTTTGAAGAATTAAAAACCGTAAGAAAGCCTAAGTAGAGTGAAGAGATGACTTGGAAACAAATAGAGCTATTTGCTAATGACCAAACGTTAGAACCGAACAGAAGCCAGGGGCAACAGAAGTACGTGATTCAGTAATTTGCAGCAAGTGTAATACACCACACAAGCTGATTAAAATGTTCCAGATTCATTCTTCTCACAGCAAGAATGTCAGAAGATGACCCAGCTCAAAAAAAAAAGCTCTAGTCTAAGCAGCTTACATAGTGGATAAGAAAAACGGAACATGAGAGAACAGAGAGGCAAAACAAGTCAATTTAGCTGGTAAACAGAAAGGACAGGAAATCTTATCACCTGGCTGTGTCAGGAATAATTGGTAATTATGCATCTAAAAAGCCCAGTACAATAATGTTGTAATGACTGGAAAGAATCAAGTGGGTTTTAAGAAGTGGGGTCAAGAGTCTTCTGAGATTTATGATGGAGAAAGTATCTTGGAGCTCACAGCGTGGCCTTTACAGTTTTCTGTTAAGAAATACTATACACACACACACACACACACATACAAAGGGAGACTGGGGGAACTATAGATATGGGTATTTACCTGATGCCAAATATAGAAAACTGAATCTCATTAAAGCAGATTAACTGGTGCAATCTACAGGAACAGGGTTACAGGCTGATGGGAAACTAACACTTATGCTTACTGAACTATTCTGTCCCAAAAAGAGATCAGCCTCCCTGCATTAAAATGAAATCTTCTCTCCAAGCTTCAAGGCCAACCTGATGGATGACTGCTCTCTTTCAAATTTCAGTGGAGACTGACTGCTTTATCTCATCACTTCTAAAAAATCCATCAATTAATCCAAGGATCTCTCTGCTGGATGGCCCTTGGTTCTCCAGCTTGCTGCACTATCTTAACATTTAAAGCATTCTCAGGCAATTTACACTTGGCAGATGTGTATCTCTGATTAGAGGAGGACAAGTGGTTATGATATTGGTGAGCAAAGAAAAAAAGGGAATTCCTAGCTTCAATACATTTGTTGGCTGGTAAAAGGATGGGAGCAATTTTTCTGGTTTTCCTCCTTGGGTTTCTGGTTGATTGGTTGTTTTAATTGTGTATTTTCATTTTTGTTTGGATTTTTCTTGTTTATTTAAAGTAATGAATTAAGAGCCAGAGTGGCTCCATTCACATGCATAAAACATTCTAATCCAAGCAGCAGTCCCAGGAGCCATAAGCAACACAAGGAAAAAACCACTAAATTTACTCAGTAAAACAAAGGCTAAAAAAGGACTATATTATCAAAGATCCCAGAGCACTAAGATACATTTTGATCAAGAAGACTGGTTAAGATGACAATAATTTGGAAACACAGAGATTTCCTAAGTAAGTACCAATAGAACTGTTGGTGGTCTACCCCTCTTACTAACTTTTGCAACTTGATCCTACCCTTTTCCCTACATGGCAACATGTTTATGAAACCATACACTGAACAGATACCTGTTTACAAATATAACCCAGCAAAAATTATTAAGTTTTAAGAAAAATCAGGTTCTGATTCATGGTATGATTGAACTGAAGATATTCCTGCTCACTGAGGGGGGTAGGACTAGGTGACCTTTGATAGTCCCTTCCAACTCAAACTATGCTATGGCTCAATATAGTGCCATAAATTCTTGTACTGGCAATAAGGAAGGGCAGCTGGAACATAAAAAACATCCAATTACCTTTTTTGGAATCTCGTGCTGATGGTTTTGCTAAAGCTGTGTTTTAGACTATAGAACTGTGCTGAAAGTAACAGTTAAACCTTTCAACGAAGAAACAAATCTATAGTGTATCTCCTAATGTGCAGCACCTGAAGAACATAAATCCTGTGACTCTAAGTCACAAAACTTGGGGCGTTTTTTACTCCCCCCCACATTAATCACATTACTGAAGATCAGTAACAGATGGGATTTGTGTCCAAACAAGTGAAATAACCAACTGGACCTGTTGGTCACTGCATGAAGCAAGACCTAAAGAGGGTGATACCCAGACAGAGAAAGGTACTTGCCCGTCTGCTGTGGACCAAGGCTCCCTGTTCCTCTACAGGCTCCTCTTTTTCCCCTTCTTGTTTCTCCTCCTTCTCTTGAATCTGAGAGAGAGACCCAGATTTAGTAACCCAGTACTGTTTCAAAGTTACCAAGATTTCTATGGTAATTTAAGGTGCTAAAGCTTTAAAAAAAGGGTGCCTGCAGTTTCTGTTCTGAGGATTCCAATGCCATTGGATCGGACTCCTGCAGCACTGAATGGTAACATACATAACAAGGGGCCAAAGATTTTACCTCATTGTCACTGACTGCTGCAGGTTCCTCAGGAACTTCCTCAGTTTGCTGACTGCTGTTCTCATCCGACGCAATGCTCTGCTGTTCCATTTCTAGCTCCTTTCGGCGGGCCTTTCGCCGGCGTGTTTCTGCCCCAATCAGTGTGCCTAAAACAGGTGGAGGTAGGTGTTCTGCAGCATTTGGGCTACGTTTCTGCACAGGGCAATTCCGGTTCCCCTTGTGACACGCACAGTCCACTTTATAATTGCTGCTCCAAAACACAAACATAATTCGTGTCACTCTTCATTTCTCAACCCCTGCACAGAGACATTCAATACATCTCCTACTAAACATCTCACCACGTGCCAAAGCAAGGACAGCAGGCTACCTTATGGCCTCTATTGTAGAATATGCCAGCAGAACTGGACAGAATAGCCGGGAAATGCAATTCAGTAGAAAACGGAGCAATATGTAGAATGCGAGGAAAGGGCTGGAGGAAGATGTCCAGTCCAGGAGGGCAGTGGAGAGCTCCCGGGCGAGGTGAAGGACTCACCAGATGTTGTACTCATAGTCAAAGGCGATGGTAACCTCTGTGTCCTTGGCAATGGTGGCAACAGCATAGATGCACAGGTGGATCATCCCATCAGCAATCACATGACGAACCTTGTTAACAAAGCAGAAAGAAACTGATGTCTCCACAGGCTCTATTTCCTACTTCCAAGACGAAAGCCTCCTTTTGCAAAATAGCTCTTATTCTACTCTGTGAATAATTACCCTAAATTCTCCACAGGGAAAAGCCTGCTTCACTGCTCCTGTTTCATACTGTGCTCTTCCACTTAAAACTACTACAGCCTGCTTAATCTCAGTATCATTGTGCAGCCAAAAGAAAAGCATAAAAGAAATCTTTCTCTTCCAAAAAAATCTCCCTCATGTTCGAAGTAGAAACCATCAGACAAGCAAGAGACACAGAGAATTTACCACATTTATTTAGTGCATTTTAAGTTAAGGAAAGCACTAAGCTTGTGTAAAAGATGTATTTGCAATTACAGTGACAATGAAGAGAGAGAATTTACCTCTGCATTTGGAGTGCAGGATCGCCTGATGAACCTGGCATCATTACCAAAGGTGCGGGCATCTACACACATCTCAACGCCATTGAACTTGGAGTAGAACAGCACAAAGGGATATGGCCTGGAGAAGCAACAGGACATCTCAATCCCAAAATACCTGATTCCCACAGACTGTTGTTAACAGGTATCCCTCACTTCACTGGAAGCAGCACTTCCATCAGCACTATTGCTCTGGGGGGCTTACATACTTCCAACAATTTAAAACATCTGTTTCAGAGGGTTTGGTCCATAAGCAGAGCATCAAGCTGAGGTGGCATATTTGATTTCCCATTTTTATGCAAGGCACAGCTGACAGGACACTGTAAGTGAGCACTATCCCATAGAGACACCAGTCTCTCTGTGCCATGATGCTCTCATACCAATCATTTCATAGTACTCTTACTTTTTGAAGAAATGCCCATTGACCTCGAATTGCTGTCGTAACATAACTTTCCCTCGATACTCAATTATAAGGGTATCTAGTGCCAAGTCTCTTGCTGCCCTCAGGATCTTCCGGTGCTTCTGAACCCGAGTCACCCTTCCCAGCTGCAGCTGTAACAAAAAAATCAAAGCAAAAGAGGAAAATTTGAACCAAAGGCCTCTAGATTATGAAGAATATTTTACCTAGATAAAAAGAAAATAATATTCTAATAGCAACACACAGAAACTCTGCCAGGTGAAATATTATTTATTTTGTAACAATTTAGTCATGGCAACTAACCTTGATAATATCAATCAAAAGTAAACAGCATTTATTCCTTTCCTTCAACAATAGTCTGACAAATCTATTAGACCAAGTATTTCAGTATTGCAGCTAGGAGGCATAACCAGACCTGTCACTTGCTACTAACTGGGAATTGCTTTGCAATTATGGCCACTTTCACAGCCAGAATAATTCAGATCTTCCCTAAATTGTGGGATGTCACACATTCAGAGGACAAAAATGCAAGCTTTTGCTTCTGCAGAGGATGGTAAATTCCAGCAAACAGGCCAAAGACTTAAGCTGACAATTTCCATCTCCATCCAGAAACTTCTCTATGTATCTCTGCTCAGCTAGTTTTTTAACATGAGGAAACAAATTTTTAATGAAGCAGTGACAGCTCGTTAAAACATATGTTAAATTCTACAGCTCTGTTACAATAGATTTTCACAAGAATGTGTCTTGACACCATGAAACCACAACATTCTTTAAGCACAGACCTCCAAATACAACATATTTTCAGTGCTGTTCTTGCTCCCTCCTAAGCATTCTATTCACTGCTCATAAGGGCCTAGTTCTGATACTTTTCCTGACTGAATTGAAGCATAAGTGCTCTGACTTCAGTAATAATGACAGTCATGCATCTAAACTGGGAGTAAACCACAAAATTTTACTGAAAGCAAGTTCCCGACTTTTCCTGAGAGAGCTCTCATTAGAAACAGCTACTGAGCACTCTCATGAAATGGATAAGAATTAGTTGAAAGGGCTTAGCCTGAATAATGACAGAACACACCTTGTGGAAATAAAAGCTGATGTCTTAAGGCAGCACTCAGCACTGGGAACCCAGCAAAACTCTCATACTGAGCACAAGAAAAAACTGAACCACAGATCTTTTAAACCTTTTCTTCTGACTGTGATCTAGTATCTCCACTGTGTAAAACCTCCTCAGGAAAATGACTTTTGTTGTAGCTCTAAGACATTATACTGTAGATCTTGGATGAGCTAGTAAAGTAAGATCTATTTGTTGACTTCTCTCACTCAGATTCAGGATAAAGACAGTTTTATAAAAATATTAATTTGAAATCTATACATATGGGAGTAATGGTCAAGAGTTCCTCTTGCGATACAATCCAGTGCTACATTTTTCATGCCTATGGGGTTTATCTGTCTTATACCACTCTATCTGCCAGCAATTGGGAAAACCTGGATATATGTATTGGAGACTCTGAAGAGCCTTGCAGAGTGCTCATCTCTTCAGTTCTTGGGTCCTGACAGAAGTTCACAAAGAAATCCCTGAGTCCACTCAAGGGGCGTAACAGAAACATGTTCTTTCCAGATTAACAAGCTGCACTGTTGGGCCTGATTTCTGATCAACAAACCCATGACATGAGCGAACTGTAGGATGAGACTGTTTGCACTACGTGGAGTAGTGGCTAAATTAGTTTTAGCACTTTGACATATCCAACTGTGGCAACAAAGAGTAAATAAATAGGACCAGATTTCCTAGTGTAGGACAGGAGATAAGAAGAAAGTATATGAAGTTATTAGATGAATTAGGACCCAGCGTGTCTCCAGCTGAATAATTCTGTTTCTATACTATCACCAATTTGTTTTCATACTTTCTCACCAATGCTCACCTAAGTCCTACACAGGAGGGTTGGACCAGATGATCTTCAGTAGTTCCTCCCAACCTTAACTGTTCTACGACTCTAATAAACGAAATCATATGTTTCAGAGATGCAAGTTAATGTCTGGTAGCCTTCACTCTCACCTTTGCCCCATGACTGACTTGTATTACTCTTCACCTCATGCCAGAAAACAGATTGGGGAATATAGGTGGGATAAGGTAGAGTGGTGAAAGGAGGAGAAAGTCCGTGCAGGAAAGAGAAGCTCTGCATCTGTAGAACTTATTTGAGTTTGGTGAAACAGGAATGATCTCACAGCTCTTCTGGTAAGACACAGCTCAGCTTGTTTTCATTCTCTGAATTTAGAAATATGAAGTGGATTAGCTGCCATGCCTTCATGTGTGAAAAGAACAAATGATTTTATTCATGTCACAGGCTAGGGACTGCTGACTGCTAATCAGCCAAAACTGTTCTGATATGTTTGTAGAGCAACATCTGCATAATACTCAGTGGCTTTATTTTATAAAGGACCTTTTGCTCTTCACTTCAGAATGTGAAATCAGTCAGGGGTTTGAGCTCAAGTCAGCAATTATCAGAGGCAACAAAGGGCAAACACTAACCCTGGGTTTGGTTTGGCAACAACAGTCAGGAAAGTGATTCACAGCTTTCAGTTTGTCGAGCAACTGGCAGTAGCCAGGACTAAGATGATTTTATTCATAACACTACACAGCTTCATATTTTTACAGCTTTCACTTTGCATCATGAGGACAGCTGAGAACTGGTTTATCATAAAATCACAACATTTAGGTTAGAAAAGCCCTCTAAGATCGAGTTCAACTGTTAACCCGCCACTATCCAGTCCATCACTAACCCATATCCCTCAGTGCCACATCCACAAGTCTTAAATACCTCCAGGAATACTGGACTCCACCACTTCCCCAAGCAGCCTGTTCCAGTTTGGTAAACCTTCTGCTTAAAAAAAAAAAAAAAATAAAAAAAAAATCCTAATATCTAATGTAAACCTCCCCTGGTACAACTTGAGACCATTTCCATTACCTAAAATATTCCAATGAACAAAATCCCGTATCCTCCATGTGTAACTCTTGACTCATCTTTCCCTATTCTTCCTGGTTTGAGGAAGCTTTTAGGTCACATCTCAATCTCTTTTAAGTATATCATAAGCATCATTGTTGACCTAAGTCAAATGACTCTCTGAACTATTAAGAGTATGCAGGGCATATAAAACATTATTTTTATTCCCTTCTCCTCTCTCCAGAGTCTTCACGGCCAAAGAGAGCAGCAACAATATTTCTGCACAGCTGACAAATTTATACTGGCACAGCCTCCTGTGATTTTTCTCTAAATCAAAGCACCTATTTTCTCTTATCTGACTGAAAAGCTACTTTTGTGTTCAATAATGATACCTGGTTAACAGAGAACTGATGCAAACCAAGAAGCCTTCTCAGTTTACCTACCAAAGATGAGACAAATGAGTGAAACAAAAATAGAACACTGTGCCTGAGAGCATGTGCTCCACACCTATGCAGGTGCTCTCCTCACAACGCTCCATGGCCACCTCCTGAGCAGAGACAACAGGACATTAAGAGCAGACAAGCTGCAACCCCATCAGCCACCTGTTTTTTCTTTTTTCCTCAGGGTCCAAGAGAAACTACAAAGCCACAAAGTCCTCTGACACCTTCCCAGCATGTGCAATGACAAGTAACTACCAACAGCTTGTTCACAGTAACTACAGCTCACTATGAAGTTTTTCAAGTTCCTACTTTTTTGTTTCTTTGGTATGTATCACATTTGGAGTCTTCTGATTTGGAATGCTGGCCACATTTTCCTATGGGAAAACCTATGTCTGTACTGGGAAGGGAGAGGTTGAGATAGGATGACAAGAACAAATGCATTTATGTATGGTATCTTTTACAGTCTTGTGTCATGCTGTACATATATCAAGAAACACAGCATGTGTTTTATTACTTATTTCAGGACTTTTCCTAAAACCCATGTGAGGCAGACAGAATTGATTACATTTAGTCTCAAAAAAGATTAAGAATTCTAGAGAAGTAGAACTTCTTCTTCTCTGCATTTCCTCAGCTGCTCTCTTTAGAAATGCTACTCACATAGCCAGCAAGAAGTGTTTCTCCCCAGCACTCCCCTGCCAAGAAATCATATTTATTGTAGAACCAGAGGAAAGAATGCAAGAAAGTTTGGTCCAAAGTTCTCTTCCTGCACTCTCCCTTACTGGCAATATCTGTGCTCTGCCTGAAATGCTTCACCTGCATGAAAGCAGAGGGAAAGGTGGGAGGGAGCACATGAACTTCACTGAGTGAGTCAGCTGATACAAACAAGAATGATTCAAGCACAAACATATACCTGATATTCAGGTTTCTGACTTTGCTCCCTTTACACAGAAGAAGTGCCCCACTTCTCTTTTGGAGTCCACTCTTTGAGATGCAACTATCTCCATTCTCCTGGACAAAGAAGGCCCAGAAAAGCCTAAACTGTGTAGGAATGCTGTGCTCTATTCAATAAAGCACAGGTAAGATGAAACAACAGTTAAGAAGAGTATGAGTGGGGAGGAGACATACACCATACAAACACATTGTTTTCCTGTTTCTGCTTGCTTGGTGACAAGACACTAGCCACTGCTTGTGCAGTATTTGGAATTTGCAAGAGTCCAAATAGTCCAAAATATTGAAATAATATTGAAAAGTTCTTTAAAATAGTCTTCCACACAACATGAGTCGAGAAATAAAAAGTAAATAAAGCAGGAAATTTCCTGTCTCCAGCAAGTGAAAGATCTGGTTCTGCCTCAGGTCATTCAGTGACCAAAGTATTATGGTAAAATACGTGTTACCCACATCCCAGAAATGTGCAAAATATCCCCAGCTTAGCAACACTGTCTTGGTCTAATGCAAGTATTTGTGAATCTCTCTCTGTACTGACATAATTTCTGATTCACTGTGTATCAAACCTATGCCTGTTGGTCTGAACTACAATACTGCTTAACCATGTCCTGACCCACTCCTCTGTCCTGCTTGTTCTTACCTGCATCTGGGACCCAATAACTGTATTATTGCATGCCAGCTCTGTTTTGTTGATTGTGTCCAGCATAGCAGTTTTGCCCACATAGTCTTTATTAGAGTTTAGGTGACGCTCCAGCAAGTTCTGCACATCAGCACTGTACTGGTTCGTGAAGGCTTCCTCATACTGGTCCGTCCAGAGGCGTATCCGATTCTCCCACCCTTCAGCTGTGTTTTCATCCAAGGCATGTGCTTCAGAAGGGGAATTCTGCACCAAACAGCAAAGAATGAATAGAGAGTACACAGCAGGAAAACCTATCCACAGTGCTCCAAGCACATGAATAAGCTACAAAAAATAGGAAAATCTGCTCCTCGGTTATGAGGACACATTTTTCAGCATCTGCATCCTCTAGAACACTGTGCAACAGTGTCACTTAGAAATGTACTGAGATTTCTGTGCAGAACTAAGACCTCTTTAAAGTTGGTATTTGGCACTGCTACATAAAATAAAATTAGGCTAGCACATGCCAGAAAAAAAAATTGTAAGCCACTTTGGAAAAATAATTAAGCACATTAAAAAAGCAAAGGCACAGAATACACAAAGGGAAATAAATCTCACGTAGGATTGTCCTACAGTCAACCCACTCATGGCTAACACAATGATCGATGATGTTGACTGCACCTCAATCTTTGCAGTGACTGATCCAAAAATAGTCCTGAACCTTGTAGCTAAATGGTCACCAGAGTTTCAAGAAACTGAATGTAGAGCATAAGCTAATACCCAGAGGGTTAAAACTGCAAGTCCTAAGTAGAGTAAAGAAGAGAGGGCAAAATCAGGTAATCCGTTTAGACTGTCTTGTAAAGGAGGGGAAAACAGAAGCTGGTAGAAAAAAAAATTACTTAAGCTTCATTTTTTACTTGGCAGTAGTTGAACTAGTTCAACAAATACTCCAGAGCTCAGTAACTCAACTGGCTTCATAAAACACTGAGACACATATGACACTGAGGTCTTAGTAACAAGGACAAGTGAAGAGCAATCATTACTTTAATCATATATATTAAAAACAGTAAGAGTTTAATGCATTTTTACCCTCTCAAGTCACTTGCATACTATGGAGATGGTGCATAGGAACACCACAGGACTGTCCTCTTTCCTCTGAGCCACCTGCTAGAAGCCACTGCCAGATGCAGGACTGGGGTCAGGTGAAAGTGAGCAAACCTTAAGGCACCTCTTGTGTGTCTAGAAACAAATGCAGCTCACAGTTCAATTCTACTTTTTTTGTCAAACCTCCCTATTCAATGGCCACACCTACCACTATTGCAGGAAGTCAGAGATAAATATATTGTCCCATCCATCCCCAGTAGGAGGATGTGGAGAGAAACAAGGCAGCACTATTAGGGACTCCCAGTATTAAACTTATGAACTACTTTGATGTCCAAGCTTGAAATAGCTTTGATGCAATCAAACAATGACTGCCCTCACAGAAGAGCAGCCACAACCAGTTCTATATCCCTTACATCAAACACCCCACTCCCAAGTGCCATGAATCAATCACCTCTCAGAACTGGATTGCATTATCTGACTGGAAGCTATCAGAAGCAAAGGGAAGGTTCAAGGGGCAATTCCTGTGATACCCTTTTGAATAGGCCTCCTTTTGGTGCACTGCAAGGTTTGAGTCTATTACAAGGCTGGCCCCACAAACAGAAATCCCCCAGGCAAACCAAAAGAGGGACAGAATAAAGGGGAAATAACTTCACCACCATCACAGAAGGTTGTAATTTCTACTCACCTTCATCCTCAGAGACTTTCGTGAGCCCTCTCGAAAAGCCTGTCCCCCAGACAAGGAGAGAGAGAGAAAAAAGAAAGTATTATAAATTTCCTAAGAATTAGGACCCTAGAACCACACAAAATCTTAGTCCAATCCTTAATAAAAGATAGCAAGAATTACAGGAAAACCTGTAAACACAAGAAACAACGGACCTGAACAAAAAGAGACTCTGCAATGCAAATCCAGTGGAAACTGCTGAAAAGGTTGATGGCCAGGATTTCTGAACTAAAAAAGCATGCCTCACACTTAAGTAAAAATGCCAAGATCAAAACCCAAACTGTTGCAACTAACCCCACTTGCTTTGATACAAGAAAGGTCCAGCAAGAGAATCAAAGTGGTTCACAACAAAAAAATAACCCCTCCAGACCTCACAGTGCTCCTGCCCCCAGAGTTTTATTTAATCAGTGCCTACCAGAAGAACTTCAAGGGAAACCTAACCTGTGGAAAATCATGGTAAAGCTGGCAGATGATGGGAAAGAACCAGCTGCTCACACATTTGCATTCCAATATAAGCAATTCAAAATTATTTCAGTCCCCAAACCCTCATAAACAAGACAGTAAAGTCATCCCTCAACAAATGTTCAGCACTACCTACACAGTTTTCCACACAGGCACTCTGTCCCCGAAGAACAGTGCCAAGCAGCTCTGCCGCCCAAATTCCTCAACAAAGCCTGCTAAAAAATACCATGCTCTCCTCATTTTTCATTCTATTCACAGACTGACCCTTTTCCACAAACAGCCAGACTCCAAAAGCTATTTCCCCAAATCCTAATACAGCAAAAGGAAAAAAGATGTAATTGAGTCCACGCGCTGAGCATGAATGGACAGCATTGGGAAATAAGGGTGGAGTTCCAGCAAGGTAATTTTTAAACCAACAGCCACGTACCCAAGCAGGTCACAAATACAAGGCATCCCATTATTACACCCAAAAGAGCAATTCTTGACAGAACAAAAATTTCTTGTCTACTGCCAGCTTGTCAACCTGCTCCTAACAACACTCTGCACAGCATTTGGTAGGAACTGCAGCAACCTTGTCTCACTCCACATACCTTGATTTTTTTGGTCTTTGGAGCAGCACGAGCCTTTTCTGTACTCCTCTTCCTCTTCTTGGGTTTGCTCCTGCGGACGCGGTTGACGGTCAGCGTGATGCTGGTCGGCGTGTGCTGCGTGGCCGTGTACAGCACTGTGGAGGGAGAGAGTTCTTCATCCCAGCTCTCAGTGGCACTGCTGTCCCCGCCTAGAGAGACAAGTGCTTCATAAGCAACAGCTTCTCATCCCTGAGAGCACAGCTTATGCTTATGTCCATCTTCATCAGGACAACTTGCTGCACCTGCACAGCTCTTCCCTGAGAGAACTACACCACCTCTGTTTTCCCACCCAAACTGGGAACAGGTGTTCCAAACTTCTGGTATGTCACTGAATGGCACTGATGAAAATTATCCTTTACTGTTCACAAGATAATCTGATTCTCCCTAGAGCTAACTGAGGTGAAGCGTAAGGAGAGGAGAAAATCCCAGTGGTTGGGAGGCAAAGAACATTAGCTGGCACTGATCAGTTAGATGATTACAGCATCCAAAAGACAAAGGTCTTGTAGAAAGAAAATAAAAGTCACCATTATCAGAATTATAACCTCAAACTCACCTGACACGTTGTCCTGCTTCCGGCGGCGG
Organism: Cinclus cinclus; assembly: GCF_963662255.1. NCBI lineage: Eukaryota > Metazoa > Chordata > Aves > Passeriformes > Cinclidae > Cinclus > Cinclus cinclus. Next base: position 9,287,799 of record NC_085057.1, read on the forward strand.
AGTCTGATCACCTTCCCCCTGCTCATTCCTCTGCCAAAGGAGAATGCACAATTGAAGCTGGTTTGTAGGAGTAAAGTCACTTGAAATTCAACAGGATGTCACAAGATGCGTGCCCTCAGTGGGGCCCAGGATGATAAGAACATCGATTTAACATCCTCATCTCCACTCCTGGTGCCACCAACACTTGTCAGGCTGACAACGCAAAGGAGGAGGGTCAATACTGGGTAAAGCACTGGAAAGAATGCTCCAGTTAGCAAAAGGAAGTCTGTCCCACAGCCCAAAGGTGACACGGTTCAGTAAGAGCAGTCAACAGAAGGAGCAGCCCAGATCTGCACTGCACCAAAGCTTACCTGCACTTTTCACACTTGAGGAGGAAACCATCTTGGGAGACACTGCAGTGGCACCAAGTGGGAATTGATTCTCCTTCTGAGGAGCTCTCACTATCCCCGGAGTTCTCCTCATCAGGCGAGTGCAGGCCATTCAGTTCTGCACGAGGTATAATGGTCTGGACAGGAGGAGAGGCTGGCGGCGTTGGAGGAGGAGGGGCTCCATAATTATGATCCTGAAAATGAGTATTTGCAGTACCACTTTTAATGTGAAGATACGATGCCTAGAAACTGAAGTCCCAAATCCACAGTTCCCAGGTTAATATTTAACTGGTGTAAAACAATAGCCTGAATTCCTCAACCTACCAAGAAAGTACAGTAATAGCTCTGAAACATGTAAATTATTTCCTTCAGCACCGATAAATTAAACTCAAAACCTATGAAAACAACCAGGCTATTTCGACATTAACTGTTGTACTGCTAATAATCTGAGATGACATAAGTGTTTAAACAGTGGAACCAGCTGCCCTGAGATGTAGTTTCTGTCTGTAGAGATATTCAAAACTCAACTGGACATGGTCTTGAGCAACCTGCTCAAGCAGAGTCATCTTGAGCAGGGAGGTTGGATTATGTGATCTCAAGAGGCCCCTTCCAACCTCAGTGATTTTGTGGCACCCTGTTTATCCCACAGCTTCAAGCCATGCTCCCACTCTTCCTGACTGCTTCTCGATTCTCATTGTTTTAAGTTACCACTGTGAAAATCTGCACAGTTGAAACAAGTATAAATAGTGCACAATAAACCAAATAGGACATAAAATTACCAGAAAAATATTATATATCCATATATACTCACACTTCATTCATATACTTCATTCAATTAAAAATCTATCACCTAGAACACTAATAAAGCTTGCTGTAGAGTATGCAAGACTTCACAAACAATAAACACAGAAATGAAAAATGTATGGCAGAACTCAGCTTAGTTCTGACTTAGTGTTCCCTAATAAATAAGCCAAAACTCCTAAGGCTTAAAAAAATAGGCAAAGAACTATGGAACAAGGAGAAACGAGTAAAAGTAGACAGTAAAGAGCTGATTCACTGCAGAGAGAGTACTCACTGCGTAAGGCAGCCCGCGATAGCTGTGTTTCTGGGTGGCCCCATAGCCGTGGCTGGAGTACACATTCTTCTCACTGACAGCTGGACTAGCTTCCACAGACTCTGGGCTGCAGAAAGGGCCAGAAGTAAAACCCATCAATACAACATCATTTTTTTTAGTGCCAGTATTTCACTGCTCTTTTCTATTGAACACATGAGCTCAAAATGAAAAAACTTCATGAAATCGAGGTGGTGTCATGTGTTTCACCAAGCATCATGTGTGCAGAAGTTGTACAGGATGAACCTGCTTTCAGAGGGAAGGAACTGAGTATGGGCCACCCTATATAGCTCATTAAACTAGGTCTCAGTCTCGGAAGTTAAAAAGGTAATTAGCATGTAAGAAGCTCAGTTTCCTTATTGTTGAGGAAATTGGGTCTAGTTCAGCATTCGCATCTGAACCCAGCTAGCCTAATCTCAAAGCCACTGAACAGTACTGCCATTTTATCTCTGCAACAGCTTATTTCAACTGCAGCTAAGCAGCTTTCCTGCAGCTGTGCTTGTTTCTCTCTCCCTCAGATACCAATTGTTACTGAGTCCAACATCCTGTGATAAAGCCTGCATGAAAACTGCAGCTATCCTGACAGCAACTACCAGGAACTGGAGATTCCTGTTACAAAGAGACAACAAAATCCATGACCTGGTCAGACAGTGGCCACAGACAGATCAGATTCACCCTGCGTTTTCTATACAGCAGCCTGCAGTGAGCCTAACAGGAAATATGCTGCTGTGGTACAATGCACTCTTCCACCACAGGGTGGTGAAAAAAAACAGCTAAAAATCAAAGGTATATCCTCAGCAGAAAGCTGCAGAAACCCTACTCAGAGAAGGGACAGCTGCAATTCAATGCAGGGGATATTAGATAATGAGGCTACAGACAGAACACCAGCAAGGAAACAGGCTGTCTTCTGTTACAAGTAGAAGATACAAGTCAGATAGCCTTTGCACAGATCAGAAGTAGGGCCTGTATCAGAATATGGCAGAATATTACTGAATCATGTCTGCATTTGAAATCTTCATCAAAATTACAGCATGGAGCTGATCAAGCAGGGAAGAAAAATACAGAAAAGGAAAACTTTACCTCGGACTTTTGCTGCTCTGGTGAGATCTCACAGGATTCTCAGTGGGTCCTACATGGTCAGTGTGAAACAGGCACCATCAAACAATCATGCATGGGGAAGTGCTTAGGCACCCAAGAAGAGTAACCCTTTGCCCTTTGGACTTCCTATTAGCTCTTGAAATCTCTGCTGCACTGAAGTTTGCCCCACCCTGCCACTCAACCTCATCTATTATACAAGGCACCAACCTCTGATCTTCTGACTTATTCTGGCGTAAGGTGGATCTGCCTTCACAACATAAAGGGGCAATAATTTATTGTACAAAGAACTGCAGAAAGCAGAAGACATTGCACCTATGAAAACAACACTTCTGTAGCTCAAGATTTAGGTGCACGACACGATAAATTCAGTTAGTTTTCAATGTGACTACCGCCAGCTAAACTGTCAGAAGCAGGAGATATAGATGACTTCTCTCAAAGGATATACTTCTTAATAAAAGGTACCATGTAGAGCTTGCCACATAATCCAGCCTTCGCAACAATCCTTTAGGACTTTCAGATTGGTACAGTGTCAAATCCCATTCAGGTTTAATAACACTTTCAGAAATATTTCAATATTAGAAGGAAAAGAGCCTAAATAATCTAAGCAGCAGATACATCCTCTGCCCAAGTCACCCACATTCTTAACCACAGACTGGAATACCAGCAATGCTGCCGCAAGCATTAGCAATAAAACTTCAGGATTGTTGGTGCAACGGTGTCCAGGGGCAACAACGCTGAGGCCCATGCTTCCTTCGCAGCAGCACGCCAAGGAGCTTCCACACCTTTCAATATGCAGTCAGATTAACACAGCAAAACTACTCTGCAGCCTCCATGTCACCCTCAGATGAACAGCAACACCCTACACCATTTTCACCTCCTCTCTGTATCAGAGGCAGGGGAAGATGCTAAAGCTCAGCCTGTAAAGAGCATCAGCTGGGTTTCCTTTTACCTTCCTCACTGACTTCATGATGCATATCTTGGAATCAATTCCTGGTAAGAGGTACAAAGCTCAGGTACCCCAGACTTTATGCATCAAACCAGAAAGTTTCAGAGGCGAAGTGAAGGACAGCCTTAACTTTGAACAGACCCATGAAGGACACTTCAGCAGTAACAGTGCATCGATGCAAAGCCTGGAGAATAAAGTTCTGGTATTCCCAGTTTTTAGAAAACAGGCAGAGAAACCAATTCAGAAATCTTCGAATGCCTTTTTTCAAAAAGCACTCTAGCCTAGACTCAAGTTAGATGGACCTACAAATTTCTTACAAGGGAGAAAGAAAATGCTTTGCAGAAGGTTTACAGTCAGTCTTTTTGATACCTAAATGCTACAAGGGACACATGCGCAGATACATCTGGCTCTTCTCCCTTCCACGCTCAGCTTTGAAAGCAAAGTACATGAGCAAACTATTTAGCACTCTTCCTCCTGTCATAAACAGTTTAAAATTCCTGCATGTTGAGTCTTCAAAGTGCTGCTGTGGGAGAAGCAGGGTGACAAGCAATACTAAATGTTAGATCTTGAAAAGTGAAGGATCATGTAACCAGTGCAGATGAGTGACTTACTAGATTCTGATTCCCCATTTAAAAACAACGTGCAAAAATGTGGGCTTTAGGATGGAATGAAGCATCACGAAGAAGAATGGCTAGAATGGGGCCAGTGCCAAGACAGACAAAAAAGAGCATTAGCAGTCTTGCAGAGAGTACGACTGCATAGTCAAACTCTATGCATAGTCAAATCAGGGTGAGATGGAAGGAAAAAACAATGATTCATACCTTAGCCCACCGCTCTTACAGATCAAAATTAATAGTCTGGAGCAATTTCTGTTCTACACTGATCCAGCTGACATGCAGGTTATTTGCACAGTAGATACCTTTAAATAATACATGGGAGAAACCTATCTCCAAAACGTCATTTGTAGATTTTTGTAAAGAGATACTACAGCCTGTGTTTCAAAGAAGGATGCAGGCAAGCAGGAGGTAGAAGCACACAGAAATAAATTTCAGCCCTCACTCTCATCCCTGACAAAAACATACTCTCATCCTAGCTGACATCATCCTAACAAGGGTTTTAAGAAAAGATCACAATGCAGTATTTCCTGATTTTGAAATGCTCCTGACTCTGCAGAAGCAGTCTTTTAAAAGAAATGTAAGTCCCCTCCAACAGGCCTCAGAGATACAGCTGCAGTGAGAGGCCTGTACATGGTCTTGTAGTGGGGACTTCAAAGGATGCTCTCTGAGGTGTGCTCTTTGGAGTCTGCTCAGGGGCAGAAACAAAATTAAGGTGCCTACCCAGGCTAATGCTGTCTCACATCTCTGTCAAACTCCAAAGGTGTCCACAAATCAATCACAGAAGACTGGTACCAAGTCTGAGCTAATAGGCTCTGCTGAAGGAAAGGTTTAGCACACTGATCCCTCACATTACAGCTGCTGGAAAAGGAGCTGGCTTATACTATGCCAACATCAAGCCTGAGTACAGCAAACACACGACTGCCTGCACTTGAATGCCCCATGCTGTTGGAATTCTCCTTTTCCCCATAACCTCTGTCAAACTTACCAATTTCCATAACACTGCATTTGTCAGCACCCATCTCTCATACAGCCAGTGGACCAGCAGCCCCTTTCTCCCGAGAGGAGAAAGCACTGGCACCAATCCTACAGCCCGACTCCAGGTCAGCCCTCTGGCACCCTCCCGTTCTCCTTTCTCCTCATCCATGGGGTAACACTCACTCCGATCCTGCAGCCATGTCGGAGTAGGACGTATCTGGTGTGGTGACTCCCAGAGGGATTGCAATGCTCATGACGCCCGTCGGGGATCACGGAGTCCAGAGGGCAGCGACTGGCCGCTCCGAGGGCGGAGAGGAGCCGCAGAGCCTCGGCCAACACGTCACGGACATGGGGAAACCTACCGGGGTAGAAACAAAGCATTGCATCTCCGTTACAGGATAAGGTCTCCCTGTATGCCTCTAAAGAAGGCCTTCACAGCAAAGAAACGCAGAAATAGATTTCCATCAGTGACACGCCACATCATTTTTACTTCATATTCATCTGTAGGGCCAGAGAAGAGGTAGATGGCAGTACTTTGTTGGGGAGGTCGGGGTTTTTTTTACATTGTTGGACTGACATGCAACGAGCTGCTCTGCCTTAAAGCTGATAATGATAGTTCCTCCCTCCCCCAAGTAAACGTAGGACTAATTATCAGATAAGTAATCTATTAGCTCCTTCTGTATATAAGCAGCAGCTGTCACCTCTCACCCACAGGCCTCCAAACAGCATTTCCTAACTCTTTCCCCAAACAAGCTGCAGGCAAAATCCCATCTCTGTGGAGAACTAGACAATGCCAGGGTGGGCCGAGCTGAGACTCTCCCTGGAGATCAGTCTGTACGTGCATTTGCTAGGCCTACAGCACAGGTGAGTGTGAGCGGCAGAGCAGCTGCTCCCACACCACCGACGGCTCCCCTGGCCAGGAGGCCCGTGCTGGACCCTGCACCGGCGGCTCAGCGGGCCTCGACTGTCCGTGACACCTCCCCACGGCAGAGCCACGTCAGACGCCGGGGCGCGGGGAGGAACGCGGCGGGAGCATTGGCTGCGTGCGGAGAGCCGGGTGAGTCACGGCGGCCCCGGGGCGCAGCCGCCGCCGTGCCGGGGAAGCCCGGCCTCCGCCTTCCCTGCTGCCCACGGCGCTTTGCTACGGCCTCCACAGAAATCGCCCCTAAACGCGGCCTTGCTAGGGTCGGATGGCGGCCGGAGGTGAAACGGGATCAGCTCCTCGTTATGTAAATAACCTCAATAACACAGATGAGTATAGAGGAGCTATTATTCTACACAGCTCAAGAGACCTCCCCACACGCACACAACACAGAGAGAAGCTGCGTTTCTGCACGCGGCAAAGGTAGCTCCAAAACCAAAGAAAAACGGTGACAAGCACCCTGTCTGCACGTCAGACTTTAAGGGCAGCCTCGAATAGTTTCCACTGCCTTTCCCTGGCTCTGGCAGCGCAGACAAGCCAGCCTGCTGTCACATGCTCCCCGGCATCTCGGGGCCCTGCCAGCAAACCCTCCTGGGCTACAGAGAGGCCGTGAGCCAACTTTTCCTGTGGGCAGTGAATTTCTCACATGGAACTGCCTTTGGACACCACAGTCCAGCCATTGTTTAATACACAAAACCCCCAGAAAGACAAAAACATTCACTGTAAGGGCAAATCAAGAGTGAGAGTCAGAAAGTTTAAATGCTACATGCTATGTTGCCTTTTTCTGTCTTAAAAGGCAGGCCACTTCTCTTGGTATAAGGAAATACTTTCCTTCTTCTGCATACATCCCTGTGGAAAATCTTTCAGATATTATGACAGGCAAACAGTGAATTACAGAAGTGGCACATAAAGATTTCTAAGTGGTCTGTGGCAATTCCCTGTTATGCCCCAAAGCAATGGTCTCATGGGGAGGTGGGAGATGAAAAAAGGAAACAGGCAGGACTAAGCTCACAAGTAGTTCCAACCCAAAACAGCCCAGTGTCCTTGAGTGTGTTTCCTGGAAAAAAAATTAAAATAAAAGGACCTTCCAGAAGTGTCTTATTTACCCTTTCTCATGCTTGTGACAAGAGTTGTGATTTCTACACTGACACAAGATGAGACAAATTGCTCCTAAAATACAGCTAAAAGCTACAGACATCAATCCCTGCTTCAACTGAGACACCTAAAACTCTAGCATACGGTTAAAAGAAATAAGACAAGTTTCTCAGTGTCTGAAGCATCCTTCCCTTTAAGGGACATGGAAAACTCTTCTTCTCCCCACACCCAGTCATCCTTCTAAATATTTGTTTAGATGTTTTTCCCTCTATTGATCTCACGCCTTTGCCAATGACCATACCCAGCTGGCAGCAGCCCGACATTTCATCAGGACAAATTCCAGCCTCCTGCCTGCCTGTGACTCAGCAGAACTGGAAGATTTCAGGTGCAGCCTCTGGACTAGAGAGTCACAGGATATCTAGTCAGTCCAGGGGTAACTGGAACAAGTTTTCATCCACTTCTTACAGGAAACCCTCTTTCTATCAGCACTGGGCAAATGCTGCTGCACTGATATGGTCTGATAACTCCCATTTTTAGGAAGATTACTGGAGAAACATGAAATAGCAAACCGAAAGGTTAAACAAGGCAAATTCCAGTTCAGTTTTGTGTTGACCCCAGCAATACTTGCCCAAACTATCACCAATGCTCAGATTTTACTGTTTGGTGCTGCTATTTTATGTACACTATCAACTCTGACAATGTGACAACTGAAAATGAATTGCTGAGACCAACTTCAAGTGCTGTCCAAGACCACATCACCTTCAGGCTACATTACAGTCTGGACTCCATGAAGCTTGGCCTGCTAACATGCAAAACATCATCCTGACAGAAAATGTTTGGGCTGAGATCTAAATGTTCACCTATCAAACTGGCCAATTTCCTGGATATTCAATCCTCAAGGTCCTTCCTACCTCTACTCCCAAAAATACAGCTGTGTATGGGAAAAAAAACCCAAAAACCAGAAATCACACCCAGTTCTCTCTGCTGCTACTGGAGTAAGTTTTGTTAAAATTCAAAGTCTTCATTCAAATCTAATGAGCTTCAGACCACAGCACAAATCTGTCTCCCTTACAACACAATTCTTGAAATCCAATGGAAATGGGAATTTTGATGACCTAACAGGTAAATAATATCTATCTGGTTTTGAAAATTCTGCATTTAAAGACACTTCCCCCCCCCCCCCCCCCACATTTGGCACCTACACACCAGCCTCCTTAACCAGTCATGCTGGTATAAAGATACCTGGTCTTCCCCAACATCATCAGAACAGCTCAGATGAGCATCCACCCACACAGCCACCCCAGCTGGGATCCCCAGCTCTCACTCAGGGCAGGTCACACACCAAGGGACTCACCCATTGTGAATGGCTGCCTTGGCTACACAGAGAATATATGCTATTCAGTTATTTCAGGTAACATCCTGTACTGACAGAAAGGACTGTAATAAATCTAAGCTGGCCAAGCAAAGGTTAAGCAATACCTGCTGCTGTAAAAGTGAATTTAGTTTTTGGAACTGTTTAGGATGCAACGGCTGCAGCACTGCATTGGCTCACTTCCACTGCCAGTCCCATCCATGTACAAATAAAGCAGATGCAGAAAATTTACTGCTGGAAACTCTATTACTTGTGGTGTTAAAAGTCTGTACTAACAGGGAGAATCAAACGTGGTGAGTCAAAGAGCTCACCAGAGCTTCCTCCTTCAAGACGTGGTCATTCCTGTTTTCACTCGTGTCCCAGTCATACAGACACCTCCGGGCACCCATAGTGTGCAACACCTGGTAACAGACTCTACAAAGTATTTGTGAGAGTCATAAAAAATTCACCTGCAGATGAAAAACCCCAGGCACAGCCTCACAGACTGCATGTGCTATCTAAATTCAGACTCCATCACCCTTTGGGGCTGCTCAGGTGATGCTGTCCAATCTCAGGGGGGACAGAACATGTCCCTTGCACCCTCCCATGGTCACAGATTCAAGGGCAAAGCAGTTACCAAATAGGGAGAGGACAGATTCATCTTGTTCCTCTACAGAGTCAGTGTACATATGTGAGTCTATGTCCACAGAGGGCCTGAAATACTTTACCACTGTGCATCCAGTGCCTCACGGCCAAGAAAGATAAAGAGGCAACACTTGTACAAACGTATCATGGACAAACTGACAAAAGCTTTTCCTGAATATGCAAAACTTCAACAAGTGAGCCAGGGCAGAGAGAACAGGGAAATCACCTCCATGTGCACTGATAGCTACCACTTCTTCTTTGCAGATAGTAAAGGACAGATAAACACTTCCTTTACCTCTCCCCACACTTCCCAACAACTCCAGTTATTGGAGTCCCAAACTGGAAACAGATTCCAGACTTTTGACAACCCAGAATTACTAGTGTCTGAACAATAACCACCATCATCTTCTCTATGCTCAGCAATGGGCCTCTAAGTCACCTACAAAGGATGGAGCTCCATGTATATATAACGAGTTGCACATCTTTAAGCTCCCATGCCATTACCAGTCATATCAAATTCAGAGCACTTTTTTCTCCTGCACCTCATACTGCCACAGGCCAGTCCAGAGCTGGTGGAAAACTGGTAATAGCAGCTCTGCCATGTAGCCTTCTTTGGCATCCTCTCCACCAGCCTCATTTGGGACAGAGACAGCAAGGTCTGATGAGTTCATACTTAGACTGTCATCTGCACCAGTGGCAAATCACTCAGCATGTGGAGCAGCGCAACAAGTGTTAGCATCTTAGATCTTCATTCACCTTTTCCCTTGGAAATTTCAGAATAATCAAAATCTATGGGACATCTAATGTAAACAGGAACAGCTTCCATTACCATGCTGAAAACGTCCTCTCATCAGCCAGTGCCAGTCAAAATATGAGCACAGTCCACCTGAGTCCAATCAGGCACTGCCTGTACACATACAAACCTCATGTCAAGGTCAGATCTTCACAGAAGGGAAAGCACCTTTAGAGCAAACAGAATCAGAGCAAGGTTTTCTGTGTTTAACAGGTAAAAAAATGCATCCAATTCCCTGAATTTCAGGCATGTTGTTCTGTAAGGACATCTACACAGACACAGGGACAGAGCAGATAAATCCTTAAATCATTTACCTCCAACTTACTGTGAAACAGATTGCTAAAAGTACTTGAATTATGCCTCAATCTACCAATACAAATGCTTAGCTCTGCTCTGAAAACAAACTGGGTTCACTAAGCAGAAAGGAAACAACTGTGCCAGTTTTAAAGAATGAAATATTGATATAAGTATTCACTATTATCATTAGATCCATAAATCATCTGCTAGTGGTCTGACAAAGCAAGACAGCAATTTTATCCCACGGGGTCTGGAAGAACTCAGTCCTGGTGCACCACAGAAAGGATCAAAGTAACCGGCAAGACTGGTATTCATTACTAGCTATGCGTACCATGATAACCAAATTTTTGACAAGTATAGAGCAATGCTTAAAGATTTATCTGTCTTAGACCTTTCTCAAAACTGTCGCCTGGTTTATATGTATGTAGCCATATGCAAAAAGAAATGCTTGTATGTACACATTTGGTTCAGAGTTAATTTTGCTCTCTGGGATCTAGAGAACTTTCACAGAACACCGACAAGCTCTTAGAACAAGAATAACAGCATTTTAAAATTGTAAAATGTCAAAAAGCAATAGCCCAGTGAGACCTGTTCCTGCTCACCACACTTAGAAGAACTGGAGTCAAAGATCAGGGAATGGTAAGACTACTGCTTTTAGGATATGGGTGATTTAAAACACTTTTGGTATCCATGGGCCTACGCATCAGTCAAGTTGTTCCGTACAAGATATGAAAACATATTAACAATTCCCATTATTCTTGAAGTGCTCTATGAAAGCACTACAAACTACCTAAACATGTTTATGAATAGACCTACTTAGCTATTGTCAGCATGATAAAGTTGTTCAGCGAAGGCTACACAAGCCATTATTAAAACTGAGTTATAAGAAAGTTAAACTGATTTTGATAAAATTTGGAAACAGATGAAAAGTAAGTAAATTTCATTTTAAAAAAGTTAAACTAGGTTTAAGCCATTTTAAGGCAATTTTCACCATATCCATCCACAGGATTCCATCATTTCATCTCATGAAGAAAACATCAATTTTAGTTAAACTCCTCTGTGAACTACACCTTAAGGGACTACATATGATGAGAGAGCAACTGAGAGAAATTAAACCATCAAGCAGAGGAATTACAAAATGCATAGTCAAGTACTCTCAGCAAGTCACCAAGACTGCAAAAATTACTTTGAAAAGCAAAAAGAATAACCTCAAAACTTTGCTGCTGCTGCGTCAGCGGTCAAGACATTACCCTAACCAAAACAAAATCCTGTTTTCCTTTTGAAATCTTTAAAGGTTTCAGATACTATGATAAAAAAATAGATGAGAAATTTAATAAGATATAAAAAAGGGCAGGTAAGACTTTTCCTCCAGAAATACCTTCTCCTGGACAATTCAGTCACATCCTTGATAGTTCAATACACTCCAGAGGTGAAGATGTTAGACAGGGTTTGTTTGGACTTTATTAAAACACCCAGTTTGCACCACAGTACCTTTACTGGAAAGTTTACTTTCTATTGATTTTAAACTGGTTGAAGAGTCAGACGTAAAGATAATTCAATAAAAATGCAGTATTAGAAAGCAGCAGGAAATTACAGAGTAGCAGTGATCATGGCAGACCAAATTATTCTGAGGTATGTTTATGTAGAGGTGGCAGGCACAGTCCAGGGAACTTTGCCTGCACCCCATTCTGATGAGAAGGGACCTGGCAGCATTTGCTGAGCAGGTGACACAGACCATGTTTTAAAGGAATGACAACAGTGTAATACAAAAAGAAGTATCCCAACTAAGAACTTCATATTAAAGTCCACATAACTTTAAGGGTCAAATAGAAGAAGCCTTCAAGAAAATGTCACAACACTATAAAAATTTGGAATCATCAAAATAAAATTAAAAGAGTAACAGAAATAGTGGAGAAATTCAGAAAAATCCCATAGACTCAAAAAGAACCCCTTTCTATGCTAAAAACATTGCTTTACAGTGGCTGTCTCTCACAGCATTCCAGTTGGTGAAGGTGACAAATTCTTCTAACATTGAAGCATTTAAAATTTTATTTTTAAATTTAGTGTATTTTATTATATTTATTACATTTTATTTTTGAAAATACTCTTCCCTAGTACTTTCTGGAAATTATATAGTAATACAAGAAAAAAAAAGGATTACACATAAGGCACTACAGTTGAAGATACAAAGATTACTAAAGTACATGGAACAGGAAAGAGGAAAAATATCCCTTTTCTCTTCCAGTTCCACAGACTTTTGATTTTGTAACAGTAATGGGGCAAAACTATTCTGCAGTGCGGGGAACACATTCTAATTGCTATGCTGGTCCTATACTGTGAGGTTGCTGCTCTCTTTTCCCATGAGGTTAAGGAGAACAGTCAAATGTCTGTATGTCACAAAAATACAAACAAAAAGGTTCGGAACAGATACTCTGAGATTAAGAGTTTGACAACCAACCTCCAGTGGATCCAGCTGTGGCAGCTGATGTTACTGTTGTGACTGTCTCCTCTAAGTCTTTGCCAAAACAGGTGGCAGGAAGGAAACACTGCCATGTCTCATCAATTGCAGTTGATGCCAAGAAGACTGGACTAAAAGCAGAAACAGGTAAAATATATGATCCCTTTTAGGGGCAATACATTTCTGCAATGGGGCAGGTAACTAGAAACAGCAATATCAGAATCACCACTGCTCAGTCCACCACACCTTGTCGATATATATCCCCTTATTTTCAGGTTTTAAGAGACCTGCCTACTCCAGAAAACAACTATGGATCAAGTAAGACTCAAGATTAATTTAAATAATGTAAATAACACTGGTTTAATCTTAGCAGACCAAAGTGCTTCCTTGTTCTAAATTTTGTTGCTTGTGGATGCAATAGTACTCACATGAACGGTTTTATGCATGCAACAATTAAACTTTCCTAAGTAGACAAACCTTAAATTTAAAAACTTGTCAGACAACCCCCCCCCCCCCCCCAAAAGAAAAAACCTTTAGACCTTGAAATTGCATTTTGAAGGTATTTCAGAGAGAAAAGCCTGTACCACATGCAAGGTCAGAGGGAAACTCGGCAATAAAGGGCAATAACTAGGATCAAATCCAAAGCCAGAGAATTACAGTTCCCATGAGAATTCAGACAGTCCAGAGTCACGGGAAGTCGCTGAATATAGCAGGGGAATCAGCAGAATTTACTGGCACAGAGCACATCCCAAACTTACAACCAGTGGAAAGCTAACCACTAACAAGCTGCCAAGAGTAGGACTGCAACCTCCACTCCTAGTATCGGAAAAAAGATTTCTGCATAATCCCACTAAATACTCTGTGCCTGTGCCTCGAGGTCTCGCTGTACGTCCTTTATACATCTATTTAAGGCCCCCACGTGACGAGGCTGCCTGCCCGGCCACTCCCCGCCGGGGCGAACAAGCCAGCTTCAGAGGCGACTCCGGCAGCGCTCCCGAGGCACACGTTGCATCAGCCAGGTGTGCAGGAAGCGGCGGAGAAAAAGCAGCTGCTGACGAGGGGGCTCTCGGACGGAGGCCGCTTCAGGAATCCCATGGAAAGGACGACAGGAAGGAGAGAGACGCTCCGCACACAGAACAAGCTTCATCGGCTTCAGAAAGCCTTTGTGCTGGGGCTCCGGACCTGGCCTTTCTCCCAGAGATGATGCAACACTAAGGAACAAGGTCCGTGCCAGAGAAAACTATTCACAGGCTATGCAGATGGCAAGGCAGCCAAAGGCTCTCGGATCAAAACATGCCAGAGCCCCCCAGGCTCGGCAAGCCCCCCCAGGATTCTCCATTTCACACTGCAGCCTCGCTCCTAGCACGACCCCGGCTTAAGGCGGAATGAAGGACTTTACAACGGCGAGAAAGAAGTTTTTTTTTTTTTTTTAAAAAGTGTTTTAAAGTCCTGCAAAAATCACAGCTCGTTCTCTGATCTGTTGGGAGGAAAGAGATGGGGAAGAGACTGAGCTCAAAGCCTCCAATCTCCCACACAGGGATCCTCCCATCACCGCGGCTTGCCAGCGCACGCCTGAGCTCCCCAAACACGTAGGACAGCTCTGCGCTCGCCGGCAGCCTCGGCCTGCTCTCACACATCAGGAAACCACGCAGGGACTGCCCGGGCAGCCATGGCAACATCACACAGTGTGGCAATTATGGAGCCGCAGCTCCCACGCGAAGGTTCAGCCCTGCTTTCCATTACAGGGCTCGTTTTGACCCTTCCCCCCCCTGCCCAAACCATCACCGAGTGCTATTCCAGCTCCAACCTGGCCTCTGTGGTTTGTGACTGGCAAGTTTTGCAGCCTTGCACCTGGGCTCGAGATCATACAAATACATTTTTCTCCGTGTTGTAAGGAAGTTACTCCAGGCTTGTGTAACGCTCTTGAGCTGCGTTCCACAAACGCTGGTCTGTTCGATGTGCCTCGAGTGAGAAACCAGGTGACAAAAACACCTGCAGCTAGTGCCACACAGGGCAAGAGTCAGATCCATTACTGAGCTACATAATCACTGCTATGCGTTAAAATCCAGTGAGTTTTACGGGATTTTGGCAATATTCCCGTGTTGTGACAGGTTACAAGGGTCAGCCTGCTGCCCTATCCCACCACATCCCCTTCTCAGGGACATCACCAACTGGACTCCCAGGACCTGGTGCCCAGTTGCACTCTTGGTCATGTAAGATGGTTCTGGGACCCCTAGTAAATTCACACATTTCTGGCAGACAGGCTTTTACTAGCACAAAACCTGTAAGAGAGCAGACTGAGTCCATAGGACAGTGGTGGAGAGCAATCATGAGAGCTAAAGGCAGCATCACCCTTAGCTCCCCTTCTGGGGCTTCCAACCACTCTGATGCTCAACAATGTCCAAGAGATGTTCTTTATCATGTTTCACTTGTCTGGATGAGTTGCATCTCACACTATATGGTATTTTGACACTGGCAAGATATACACTGATCCCAAAATACAGGTACTACTGACTTGGCATGCCCCAGCTGTGCATGTTGTATCCTCCATATACAGTGGATGTTCACCCAGTAGTCAGATTTACAGAATAAGACAGCAGCCAACAATATATTGGCCCAACCAGACTTAAGGAATATAAATTTTTACAAGTTATTTTGGTAAGGTTTTTGTAAAACTTAAAATAAAATCACAGACTTGCTCTTACAATCTCAGAGAAAAAGGTGTAGTGCCTATTCAGGAAACTCCCAAACATCTACTTCCTAACTGCTGGCAAGAAATGCAAAGTTTGGTGAGAGTGCTGAGAGCCACGATCCCTTTTTTGAATAGCCCATTTTTTTATTAACAAGATAAAAAGCAGATAATCCAGCTGAACACATTCTCAAAGTAAATGCAGATCACCAAAAATTAGCAGTAAAACACCTGCCACCAGTGACTGAAAAAAGACAAAAATCACTTGAGCCTGATTTATTTCTGATGACTTGCACATAAATTAGTAGTTTCTTCCTCTGAGAAGAGCACAGGACACCATCAACTACACCTTAACTGCTTGTGGGTGGTAACACAGGAACACTGACATCAAACAGTTGGCCAAGAGTGCTCATACAGAGCTCACACGAAATCAATGCTGAGTGAGTGGTTGTGTAAAACATCTTCGTAATGCTATCTGCTACCTTCATCTTTTTTGAATGTTGAATTATGAGCAGAGTAATATTCAGGATATTTGTCATGATTATCATAAATGCAACTAAGCACATATATGTACAACCACACAATGAAGCAAAGAGGTTGAAACGCAAGAAGTTGCCCAGGCTGAACAGACTGACAGCCCTCCTCCAGCAGGTCCTCTCCATCAGCCTTGTGATACTGTGGAGAAGGGGACAATGACACAGCTGAGAGGGAAGGCAAAGAAGAGGGAAATTTCCCTACTTCTAAACTAAGCCCTCACAACCTTTTTTGTGTGCAGCACTGCGAGCTGCTCCTGCAGGTTAAGGCAGACAGGGCTGTCTGGACAAGGTGAGCAGCAGGGGCTGTTGCACTTGATCTCGAAGCTGGAGGTCTTTGCTTTGTGCTGTGCACTGCCCCAACACGTTCCTACAGTTTGCCATCCCTCTAGCCCTAAGCAAGGAAACTTCCAGCTGCCAGACAACTTCTTTCCCACCTCAGAAACTGCACAATTTATGTGACAAATTGATAAAAAACGTTTAGAAAATGTTCTGCTGCCTTCTCTTCCACAGGACATAGAAGCATTTTCTTACTTCACAGTTGTAGAGGTGACAGCAATGGGGCTCCTCCCTGACTCGACCTGAAGGAGGAAGAGAGGAGAGGCAGGAATGCAGCCACACAGGAGAAAAGAGCAGCCCAGGTAGCTCAACGTCCTCCTCTGCACAGGCAAGGACGAGCATGCACTCAGGCAGAACCAACCATGAGAGTTCCACCTGTACAAAGCAGCAGATTTTGAGAGCTACCAGAAGGGAATTTAAGAGCTCTGCATGTCTGCAGAGGCATCTGGAACAAGGTAATCTGTGGAAATATAGAAACTTGGCAGCTGTCAAGGGAGTGGTGGAATGCACAACTGCAAATAAAAAGTAGAAGCATGATCTGGAGCCATTACCAAACTGAGTCACTCGATTTCCCAGGTGAATTTACAAAGTGATGGACAAGTAGAATTGCTAAAGTACTTTCATTTGGATGGCATGAAAACCAGCAAACAAGTGCCATTAGAACACCACTTCTTACAATTATTTGTTTCAAACACAAATAAACTTTCTGAACAAGTCCAGTTAACTTGAGAGATAGAGAATATCCCACGTTCATTTCAGAATTAAATCTACCAGGAGAGTCAGTGCTTACTCTCAGAGGAATTATAATCATATTGCCATTGTGCCATTTTTTTTCATACTGTTTCTAAAAAAGGATGAAAAAGATTTACAGACTTCTGCTGTGGTCAACCAGAATGCAGGAATGCTCATCTGAATACAGTGAGTGTACACAGTTACATCACGGCTTCTCTGCAGGGGCTTTCAGAAAGCCATAACCATATCTTAAACATCTGAAGCAACATAGTATGGGAGAGAGCTGCGTTCCAATCATGCACACCACAAAGCATTACATTTCAAGAGTTCCCTTCACATCTTATGTGTGTTATGCAAGGCAGTATTCTAGCACCAGATTAACTATTTCTCCTCTAAATTCATCTTGATTTCGTGATCTTGGCTGTGACTGCAAGTTCATGCACCTGATCATGACACAAAATCTTCAAAGATTCTTAAACTCCAGAGTCAGGAAAGGCATATTATCATAATTTTAAAAAAAATAAATCGCAATATATTTTCTCCAAAAAGAAGTTGGGCCTTTCATAAAAGACTGAGAGGAATGTTTGTTCCTTTCCCCTCGCCTGTAAACAAATCCAGTGTTTAATTACTATCATCACTAAGAAACTGTACTTCAAAATTGAATTTGTCTAACCTCAGATGATACTGCTATGTCTTTGTCAGCAAAGACACAAATCTCACAAGTCCTTTTAGAGAAAGAACAAGTCCTCTCTCAATTGTCTTTTCAATAAGCTGAGTAAGTTGAGCTCCTTTAAACCTCACATCATGAGGCTGATTTTCCAGTCCCTGGATCATTTCTGCAGCTGTCCTTTGAATTCTCTCCAAATACACTGGCATTCTTCTTGAAGCATGGAAACCAAAATTCAATACCAGTATCAGTCTCAACACTGCTGTGTTTATAAGATTACTTATTTTGCTTCACATTCCTTCCCCCCACTTTTTTTTATTTCTCCTCCTCAATATGCCCAAGAATCACATTAACCCTTTTAAATAAAATAATGGCCCAAGTACAATGTGGAGGCAACAAGCTGTAAAGACCTTAAAGCCTTTTGAGCTGCTGCTTTCCAAAATGCTGTTTCACAGTTTATAGGTGGGTCTGCAACTTTGCTAACAAATGCATCACCTTGCAAGTGGATGGATTCATATCTTTTGTTGAAATGTGACAAAACAACTCAGAGATCCCTAAATATACTTTATTATCCCACTAGCACCTCTCTAGTGATCAAGAATTATCAAATATTTTATGCTATCCAGATAAAAAGAATCTAAAGAACAGTGAGTTAAAATCTGATTTCATCTTACAACCATCTCTAAAGCTAGTTGTATCCTTGCCAAGTTCCAGTCTCACATATTTCAGGTCTCCACTGTTAATGCAATTTCTCCAGCATAAACATTTCCAGTATCACAGCCTTCTTCCTCCTATCTTTTGCCCTCTCCACCTAAAACAGGCATGTCCCCCCACACCTCCTACACCCAGTGTAACTTGCACTCAATCACTGAATAATCCAGATTTGAAGGGACCACTGAAGGTTAAAGTAACTGAAACACTGTCTCCCTCCCCCCAAAGCAGGGCCAACTTGGATCAGTTGCTCAGGGCATTGCTCATTTCTTCTCCAGAGCCACTAAGTCTTTGCGTAATTATGTATTTGAAGGCCAGAAATAACCTCCTGATGATCTGACTTTCCACCTAACAAAGACTGGAAAATCTCACCTAGTCATTTTTACACTTGGCATTGCATCTTACAGGAGAGCTAGGCTGTGTTTGTCAAGCACAGCCTGAAAAACAATATATGGATTTACCACAAAAGTCATGCAATGCATTGCAGCCTTGAGGTCCCCAAGCAGCACCAACTCAAGCCATTAAGTCTTCACAGTGAGCACAGTGTATTTGTAGTTCTTATGAAACAAACTGTAGAACTTTTTTTTTTAGAATGAAACTACATCAAACACTTTCTCAGAAGCCTTTGAGAAATGTTTCCAACTACCCAAGTGAAGCTCAGCTGCAAGTACCCCTCCTAAGTAGACCTTCCCCTGCATACATATGTGACTCAAGATGCTAGCTTCCCCAGTTTCATGAAATGTGTATTAATGGAAAATGTACTGATAGAATTTTAAATGTCATCTTCCATGTCCACAGTCATAAGACTTATCAGCACCTCTCTTTAGCAATACATTTATTTAACAACATACTCACAACATCAGTTTTCTTGACTACCTACACAAGGCTGTCCATCATCCCTTAACTAGCACAGAGTATCTCTCAACTCACACATGCTAGTTCCTACAAAGCTTACAAGTTTCTGCTTGTCACTAAGAAAAATCTCCCCCACCCCTCCAAAACCTCCATAATTACATAAACAAAGGACTTGTGTGGAAATACATTTATCCATATAAAAGTATTTCATAATAGTGAAGTTATCACCCTTTCCTTGAAGAACAGCTAAGTGAAATCCAAGTGACTAAGAGCAGGGCTTCATGTAATGTAACAGCATGAACTACTACACTGAAATTAGACATTAGCCAAGGTCCTGTGATCTCCTCACCTCATATTCTTCCTCAATCATCCATTTTTGGCCCTGTCAGAGATGAACAAACTCTTCAGTCTGATTCAAGAGAGTCACCCTTGTTCTCTCAGGTTACATTCTCTGCTCTCCTGTCTGGAATTATTAGTGTTGTATTCTCTGCCAACAACAAGGAATCTCTTTAAGCTTGAAAAAACGTGAAACAGAATAAAATAAAAAAATCCCATCACATGAGTAAATGAGGCTTGGCAGTATGATGGATGTTGCAGGTTCACAAATATGAAGGTACTCTGAGGATGATGGCTTGTGCCTGTTACAGCTTCACATCTTCACATGAGCATAAAAGGTTTGCCGCATTCAGGAGGGAGATGCTCAACTATTTAGATTGGACGCATTTTATATAAGACTGAAGATGACTAAGTCACAGCTGGACAGATTATGTTCTGGAAACAAGCTATGCATTCCTCCCTGTACCTTAAACAACAGCATTTCCTCATCTGCATCTTTTCTCCTTTCTCTTTCAAACACAAGATGCTGAATTCTCACAAGAGAAAAAAAAAAAACCATCCAGAAAATATTCAGGGCAATGTGCTTTAACCGAAAGGAATTTCACATGCACCACTCATCATAGGGCTAATTTGATTTTGTCATTACGGAAAAACTGAGAATTATTGAGACCTCAGCTGGGTAACAGTTGGATAGGAGAATGATCTCAACACAGAAAGAAAACAGTACAGACAGGAATTATCCTCCTGAATAATGCAGATAGATTTTGTGCGCACTAGACATCCAAACATGGTTTACCAAAGTACTCTGAAGGCCCCTTTACATAGCTTATCAGTCCTGTGGCTACAAATCAGTAGCAGGATTGCTCATAACCCAAACTACCTTGGAGCATTACAAAGCTAGTGAAAAGGGGCAGGCAAAACACCCTGGCTCACACTACCATTCTTCCCCATCATCAGCTGATACAGTTGTTTCCACCTGTATCCACTATGTAATGCACTCCCCACCACACCTACTAACAGCAGTATTAAAACCAATGACAGCTTTACTGAAAGAAACTGAAGATACACAGAGAAGGAACACAACACTAGAGAACATGGACATATAGGCAGAAATGATGACTGGCATGGGTGAGAGAGCCACCTAATACTGCAATTTGCACCACTAGACCAGAAGCCAAAAAAAAAAAAAAACCACCAAAACTAAACATGTTGTACCTCCACACTGACTAAGATATCCTATGTGAGCCAATTCCTGTTTTGTGCCTCAATATTTTTATCAGTAAAATCAAAAAGCACTTAGAAAAAAAAATTCAGTCACTGGCCACTTCACACGTTTCGTTCCTGTTCAGTAAAGGCTAAGGACCCATGCATGCATCCTGGGAGAGAAGTGGCAGACTCCAAAAAATCAGTGATGATCAGTGTAACTGCAGAGATTCTGACCTAAGCTAAATTACACCTTTTCACTACTAAGAAAATTTCATAGAAAGTCCCATTGTTCAAGATTAATTCCTACATTTTAAACTCGTGTACCATTTCTCAACAACTTCAGCAAAAAGTTTCCATAATTTTTTAAATATGTGTCAAGGCCACTTTTTTCCTCCTTCACAACCTTCCCTTCATGTAAAACTGAAAATTTTAGAATTCCTTTCAAGTACTGCCCCAGCCTAGTGACTCTCATGGGAACTGACTGCTTCACTATTACTCAGAAAAAGGAATGACGCCTAAACTCTGACACTGCAAGAGCAAAAGAAAGCTACAAACTTTGCTTACAAGAACAGCCTGCTCCCCATCCATCTCTGCTGTGCAACACTGTTAAAAAAAAAATAAAAATTCAAGCAAATAATTTCACTGAGAGGATCCTGGTTATACTTTCTTACAGTTCTGCAAAAACCACAGAACTTACGTCAACGTTCGGACATCCCAATTCATTCTCCCTAAGATCCACTTTCCACATGTGATTCAACAAATTTCTGCTGACCAGTTTAAAGCTGACAGTCCCAAGCTGCACACAAGAGAGGTTTAACTAATGACTGACGGTTTTAAGGTGTAGTCTCGTTTTTAGAACATGCTAATGCTTTATTCTTTATTAATTTATCACTGCTGTCTGCACATGTAAGACTCAGAAATGCAGGAGCAGGAAACAGGAACTGTGACACATCAATTTCAACTCTTATGTTATTCCATGGCAGCTTGTGGGGAACATCTTTTTCCAGTTTGTGAGTTTTTAATCTTCTTACAAATTCTGTACCTGAACATTTCATAAAGGATACTTTGAACCTGCAGTGGCCAAGAGAATCCACTGGAGATCAAACCTGTGTTATCAGATGCAAACACTTCTTTGCTCAGTTTCTTGACTTTGAGTGACCCACACACCATGCTCCAAGTGTTTCAGGAGCTAAGCTGGAAAGGTAACAACCACCACTCTTAGCAGCACTAATGGTGATTTCCATAGGTGTGAAAAGAATGTCAGCAGCCTGGGACTTGGGCATTCAAGTGTCTTCCACCTCAGGCAGAGCATGCAAGAAACATCTCCTCCAAACAGTCCCACTGCAGGGTAGAGTTAAGGTATTTCCTTTGCCTATCTCACAAGTCACAGCTTTAACCTCAGCAGAGATCTTCCTGCTGATAAGTGACATATCTAAAGAGACAGATTTGGGACGGCATACCCCAAAATGCAATGTCCTAGTATAACTTTCCACCTCCTGCCCAGCCATTGTCACAGATAAACGATGTGTTCCAACCCTGAGTCCTTATCCTGGGGCATGGGCAGGGAGCAGACACAAGCATTCAGATGGAGTCCCCAGAGCTCTCCATACACATCACCCCAGTGCTCACCTGGGCATTCAGATGCCACATTGCAAAAGTCAAAACAACTGCTGTCAGCTGTAAGGATAAGACAGCACATACACACTGCTTGGTTCCCTGATGGCAGTGATTGATTTGGGGCTATTTGCAAATGTTTTCATTAAATAAAAGGTTACCCTTGCAACAGCTGAGATTTCTTGCTTATGAGACATACTGCTCACACCCATCATGAATTTTTTTTGCACAGTAATACGTGTTTGGAGATGTCATGACATGCTAACATTTAAATACCTTTATTCAAACACAAAACAGCCAAAATGCTGCCTCAAGTTCTGTTAGACCAAGTAGTCTCACTAGGTACAAGACAAAGCCTCAGCTTGCAGACAACAGCAGCACACAACAGGATCTGCAGTGCACAGACAATTGCTTTATTTCAAATTTGCTATAACCAAGTTTCCCATATTAAAGAAATAGGATTGAAGTTTCTTCTGCAACTGGCCTTGGCTGAATTACATTTTTGTGTTGCTCCAGTCATACTATATATATTTTCAGTGAAGTTACAGGGAATTAATGCTGTGATCTTTTTTTATACATTTGACAGTCTATCTTCAGTAATTTGCAATTTTCTGCACACCTTGGTATTTCATTACCCATAACAACTGGCAAGAAAATACAAAACACTTCCTAATTCGTAGGTTAAGGAAAAAGAAAACCCAAAACATTGTGTGGTGCATTTACTTACACAGATTAGTAATATTTTTATACTAATTAACTTTTTGCCATCTTCCAAAATGAGCCATCGCTCCAGTTTTCAGCTGTATTGACTTTCTGCAAAAGTATACCTACAAGATTTTGCTGTTTTGAAACAGTTCAGCACGAAGCTTAGGGTGTAACACTTCTCCATCACAGATCAAACCTACATTAAAACTCTCATATGACCAGTTTCTCAGACAAGAACAGATGAAGCCAAGACAATATCAGCAAAAGCAAGAAAGTAAGTGTTTGTCTAAATAAAGCACTCCACACACAGTGATCAAGGGCACAAAGCTCTCAGACTGGCACAGGTTTGTCAGCATGCAGTGGATGGTGGCTCACTCTCCTTTCAGAGGAGTGGGAAGTTACAGGGGACAGCCTGAGCTGGCCGCACTGGGTGCGGCACCAAAAGGCGGAGACCCTGTTCCCCTTCTCCGGTCCCCACCACATCCTCTGCACTTCCACCCATATGCTCTCCCCTATTTATTTCATGAGGGCTCTGGATGCCTGACAAATCTCTCAGTGAGCCAGTTCAGTTCACTATCTTGGCAAAAAAATAATCCAGCAAAACGCAAAACATAAAATAATCCTAACACAGCTTTCTCCTGGGTTAGCAAACTGGAGGAGTTCAGAAAAGGAATCCAGCAGGAACCAGAGCTGGCAAACAAAAAAGGCAGAACTCCCCGTTGGGTGAGAGAGCAAGGGGGAACAAAGCTTCCCCCATTCAGCAGCAGAGCAGTTGGATATGCTCAGCTGTCTCGTGGAACTTCACCCGGAGTAACCTCGCTCGCAGGGTGCAGTTCTGCAATAGTTTCAAGCTGACTTCAGCTGGCACAGCTTCAGTGCAGCGTCTCCATCCCTCCCTGCACTGGTGCTAACCTGACCCCACAGTCAAGCAGTTCTGGCAGAAGCCAGCAGAAAACTCTTCCTTTCAATAATGAAAAGCACTTGTTTTCTGAGTGGTAGTCTTCCTGAATAGTTCACTACTGGGGCAGGCATGGGCCAAAGTGACATTGGGAAGAAGAGGGCTGTCACTCCGAACCGCCATGGAACACTACTGTGCACCAAAAACCTGCACAAAGCTGTACAAGGGAATATACTGTGTGTTGCAAGTACCCATTCCAGTTTAACACACAAATTTCCATACACAAGCAAATCCTGAGGTGGAAATCAGAAGAACTGCACAACAAGGCGAGTTTGTGACAAGCTCAGAACCTGACTTTCACCCTGCAAGTATTCTTGCTCCCCCTTAACTTCCAGGCCATCTTGAACACCAACATCCTTAAGTTTATAAAACTGCAAGAGAACTTTGAACCAACAAGTCAGTCTCCTTTACAGTCAAGCAGAGCCTACTTAATCAAGCATTCATCTTTTCTTCAAAGATTCCCTTTAGGTGTATTTATACAGGAAGCTTCCAGATCTTTGCTGCAGGGAAAGTTAATCTAGAGCCACATTACTGAAAACATTTTTGCAACATTTTAAGTTACTCCACCACTGAAACACAGCAAATAATGTTTTAGTGTCTTCAGTTAAAGGCCACACAAATGCAAAAGGCTTGTGTACTCTTCCAAGTATCTATAAATTGATAGTGCAGCTCAGGTTGAGGCATGCTATTTTAAGGGCTCCATGTTAAACCCCGAGGGCACTTCAGTTTCCCAAATCACCGGTTCTCAAACTTTTCCCAGTGTACTTCTTCCTGCCTACAAACAAGGATACGTTCTCACCTCTTCACCCTCTCCCATAAAAACAGTTGAGAAGTGCTCCTTTGCAGCAGTTTCCACACCAGCATCCTGCATGGGTTCCAGTCCTAAAATCTGACTTAAAGCATTCCCAGAAAGATGTAATTTGGGCAGAGGCAGCACTGGGAAACATGACCACACTGAAAAATATGCCTCTGTTCCCATTCTCTGCACTACCCAGAGCTGTGATGAGAAGTTTCAGTCTTCCTGGTGCCATCCTTCCACCAGCTATAACTCTGCACCTCCCATGTTCTGCTCCCAGAAGCAAGAAGTGACCTTCTGTCCTACTATGTGAGCAATACTGTCTTATGTGGGCTTCCTTATTCAAATACGACCATCAACATAATCCTCAAAAAAATTCTCTGCCACTTATTTTCATGATTCAAAGTCAGGCAAAACCAGGAGGCCACATAATCTGATACCAATGAACTAAAACTCCAAGCTGCATCCTCTTTTTTTTTCCTTTATTGAATCAGTAGCAGCAGGCATGTTCTCCATTACTGAAGTTTGGTGGAAGCCTCTCACACACCTTCCCTATCAACAAGCTGCATTTCAAACTGCCTTCTTTAAAGTCAAGAAAGAAAGAAAGTACCAGAAAGAACTTCAAACTGTTCTCCAGGTTGCTGGCACAGTCACTGAAAACATTTTGTCCTGTAAATCAGCAAGGCTGCAGAAGAAAACCCTGGTATGAGTTCTGTGAGGACAACAGGAACAGGCCTGAGTCACTAAATGAGCAGCTACCAAATCCACACAACATCTTCTTGTCAATGTGTATGATTGTAATTGTAATCATGCTCTAAATACGAACACATCAAAAACACCGTGACCTTTCTACTATGAAATTACTTTGAAATATTTTAGGGCATTTTGGTTTTAAAGCTAACTCACATTCTGCCTCAAAAGGCTGCTTGTAAGTGGAAAAAAAAAAACCCTAAAACAAAAAACTAGGCTTGTTTAGAACAGGACGAAAACAGAAAAGTTTGCTGCCTTGAAAACTAGATAGATCTGAGTGTTTGGGATACCTCCCCTTTGCTAAACTTAGCCCTTCTGTGACCCTCAGGGAGGAATGCAAGACCTGTCTACGTTATCAAGTTTATAAGGATTACACTTTAGCATAAACAACAGATTATTTCTGAACTTCATTCTAAAAGCCAAATTCCTGGCCATTTCTCAATGCCACTCTCCTATGTTCCTCTCTCTTCACCCCCCTTTTTTTCTTCATGTTTGGTGAATGTGGGACTATTAGATTCCTGACCACAAAAGAAATTACTTCTCCCGCTCACTAAAAGCTTGCCACTCAAACTGCTGACAAATCCTCCCACATTTTTCCACCTTTAAGTCTGAGTACATCAGTACACTTAATCTGTATATGCTGAACATTTCCCATATTGCTCATTAAAATAACTGGGGTTTGTGCATGTTTAGCAGGAGAAAAATAAAACTCACCAAGAAATACTTTCTTTCTCAAATATACTATTTAAAATATAGTTTGTTGGTTCTACTTGTTTCAGCATTTAAATTAGATTTAAGGGTCAGAATGATACAGATTTACAATTTGAACAACCATATAGATGCTCCTATAGGACTTGTGGCAACAAAAACTAGCTTTATTATCTGCTGAAGGTTTCTTTTTTGGGGCTACAGCTTTTCAAGTTCAGACTCATCAACTGAAGTGAGGGAAAAATCCCTTTAGCTATTTTTGTTACAGGAAAATACTACTTCACCACTGGCTCGAGTGGGGGGGAAGGGGACGATGAACCAGAACCTCCTGATTTGTCCCACAGATCATTCTTCAAGACAAAGAACATCTTTGCTAATTATAGAAAAAAAAATTTCAACTAGGAGCAGTTGAAAAACTGTTTCTCAGCATGCTCAGTGGGCATTAGCTGCGATTTCAGCAGCTTAGCAAGTCCCACCCCTGTGTGAGCTCAGCGGGGAGGCCTGGAGCACTGCACATTCTCCCTGCTCAGCAGGGACAGGGGCTGCAGCTTGGCTGATTTGCTACAGGAATACTGGAAAATTGCCACCAAAATAGCAAATCTTGTGGAAAAAAAAAAAAAAGAAATCCCTAACCAAGATCCCCCATGCAACTTCAATAAGGAATTAAAAGGAAAAAGTAAAAAAAAAAAAAAAAAAACCAAAAAACTCAGCTCCCATAGTTTCAAAATGGTGAACTCTTGCTGCATTATGGTCTGGGCTTTTTTTTCATTATCAAAATAAGCAAAAGCCAGATTTATACAAACCTGTCCCTAACAATGCAAGTGCAAACTTACTATGCACTAACTCTTGCCACAAGTTGGTCATGGGAGCCAAAGACTGAAGGTAGAATCTGTAACAGCTGTAATACCCAGTTATTTTTCTTTTAATTTGGAAGAGGGGGTAAAAAAAAAACTAAATAGACAAGTAAAACACAACAAAGTCTTTATTTTAAATTCAAATAGCAGTTTAAGTTTCATAGGGGCAACTGAGACTTAACAGCACACATGCTATACACTTAAGCACATTTAACATTTCAACTCAAGCACTGCTACTACATCTTGTACACATAAAGAACACTTTCCCTATTGCAGTCTTCCTCATACACTGCACACAACACAGCATTTCATTGGCAAAATTTCAGAATTACACACACAAGCAGCACCAGAGTAAAAACACAAATGTGCTTTTGTAATACAGCAATAATGTCATGAGAACAATGATTTTTGAATTTTCAAACCTCTGAACAGCCATTATGTTTGTTTGAATATTGCCAGAAGAGATAGAAACATTTTTATCTCATCGCATCATTCAACACAAGTTTGTAAAAGTCTGATCATCCAAAATGGGCGAAAGCATAGACTGGACAGATGAATAAATTACATACATGTCAAAGACATCACACACTTAGTTCTTCCTTGCACACTTTGCACTGGGAATTTGAATTAAAAATGTCTTTTTTTCCTTCAAGGAACATCTGGAAAATTTCTATCAATGATTGCTAGTTGGTTTTTCTCCCTCAGAAAAAAACAGCATAACTTTTGTATGTTCTGAGATTCCAGTTCAATGCCACCCCTTTGCTGTGTTTTTTCAACTTTGACCTATCAGTTTTAAAATAAAATCTCACGGTAAATGAGGCTCTTTCTAAAAAGTGATTTAAATGTACATGGGATTTCATCACCCCACCTTGCAGTAGGGATATATCAGACAACATTAGCTAAGGAATATTACTTTCAGGTCACTTGGGATTTGACAGTAAAATGAAGAGCCAGGGCCTTGTCAAAGCAGTGCCAGCTATCCAACAGAATGTGAGGCAATAGACCAATTCCCCATTAAAACCTACAGAGAGACTGTAAACAAAGACTAAGGGGCCTTGAAGATCACTTTGTGTATTTCATTAAAACAAGGAGCAGTTTTCATACTCACAAAATTCAGAGTTCAGTACTGGTGTCATGTCACTCCAGGTTAGGCAGCAGACGACACCTCCTGCCCCAGAGAAGGATGTGTTTTAGGAGGGTTAACAGTTGCTCACCTTGTGAGGCAATTTGGG
The DNA here is from genome assembly GCF_963662255.1 of Cinclus cinclus. NCBI lineage: Eukaryota > Metazoa > Chordata > Aves > Passeriformes > Cinclidae > Cinclus > Cinclus cinclus. Next base: position 9,316,160 of record NC_085057.1, read on the forward strand.
TGCTACAGATCCTCAAATATAAAAGCTACTCAGAGTTTGGCATCTACCACATGATTGCTGCCAGTCAAGCGGATTTAAGGGCATATTTTAATCTCTCTCACATTATTCTGGTCCTGGAATTTTTTGCTTCGAGCTCATAGTAATTCTGAGTTGGGTAACTCAGGCCAGGGCAAGGGGCTCCCCATGATAGGTGTTAGTTTACAAAGATGGCAGTGTTTTCTAACACTAATACATTCCTACTCTGCATACCTCAACTAACAGTTTCATCTCTAACAAACACACTGGAATATGCTGATAGCTCCAACTCAACAGCACAATATCATACAGACAGGGGGCCAGTGCCAAATGGTTAGTTAAGCAGATAAGAAAGGCACTCATTCTTCCTTTAAGGAAAAAAAAAAAAAAGGAAGCTATTGCAGTCAGGCAGACAGAGTGTGGATGGGAGCTGGCAGATTCCACAATACAGAGTCACGTCAAAAATGGCCTCCTGCAAACTGTTCCTTCAAGCATTTGAGTCAATCGAGAGGGAGGACTCCTTCCCATTATCCACAGGAGTTTTACCTCCCTATTCCACAGCAGAGCAACATTTCCTGTACATTTTGACACACAAGCACGTAAGAAGCTCAGAGAATAAAATGTACTCTGCAGCAGAGGAAAACCCCTCTCCCCATTTTCTGTTTCCAGTCCCAAAGTTGAGTCGGGACTTTATTTTGACAGTTCCCTGGTCTGTGAATGGAAAATCCCTCCTCAGCACTAGCAGGCTGGTGTCTGCTGCACACACCCACTGCACACAGCAGAAATTCCAGTCAATAAGGCAAGTGGGGCCCAGGCGCTGGAAGGGGAGGAAGGAGACATACAAACAATAAGAAAAGCATCTGGCTCTGTTACTGGCTGGGAAGGAGACTGGAGTTCAAAAAAGACACAACTGCAGCCTTCACTTCACAGGAAGATTATATCAATTCTTGCTGCCCTACTTTTCACACAGACCAAAATACGTGGAAAGGGTAACTGGAGGCTTCCAACCCACACTTTAATGTAATACCATTAACTCGAGAATGGTGATGAAACCCACCTTGGACATTTTTGTCCCACAGGACCAAAACTTATCCCTGCTCCTGCTTTAGGCCCGTGGAAACAGCCCAAAAAGTAAAGTCCTTTGCTGAACATGAGCCAGCCATCCCTCTACCACCACACTAATGGAGGCTGCTCTGCTGTCCTTCCCTGGAGATAGCAGCCAAGTCTAGTGAAGCTTCTCTCATAGCAACCAGAGCTCCAGAGCCAACAGCAGCTGCTGTCACTGCCTTCAACGCTTACCCACAGGATCCAGAGCACAGCAACACCCTCCTCCCTGCACCTCTACAGCAAAAAAAAAAAAAAAAAAAAAAAAAAAAAAAACAAAAACCAAAAAAAAGAAAAAAAACCAAGAAAACCCTGAATGCTGGCAACAAGACGACTTCCTGGGTCAACCACAAGAAGCAGAAAAAAATAAATCCTAGTATTTCCTATACAAGTAAAAACAGGAATCTCTGATTATTGAAAAAAAAAAAATCCTTTTTTGGATTTAGATTCTGGTAGCAACATCCAGTCACGGTGGGAGCAACTTCCCTGAAATCCATAATGTATACCAGCACACCATCAGACACCAACAGCAAGTTCTTTCCTCACCCAAAGAGAGGGATTCGCCCCACCGTAGCCCCAACGCTCCCATTACATCATGGCCCGAGCCCGCATCAGCCACAGGAGCCCTGCAGCACCCTGTGACCTCTCCAGCCCCGCAGAACACCCTCTTCCCCACCAGCAGCACATCCAAGATCTCAGCTGGTGTCAGACGAACACGAGGACACGGCCGGGAAGGGGCTGCGAACCCCCCCATGCCGCTACACCCATTTCCCCGCTCCCACAGGGCCACACGCGGCCTCGCCTCTCTCCCTCCCCCGGGACGGCGAGACACTGCCCGGCGCCGCTTCCCCACCCGGCCCGGCGCTGAACTCCGGCTACCGGCACCCAAGGACGAGCCGCCGGTCGACAGTGACCTTGCCGGTGCCGTCGGGGGTCGGAGCGGGGCCGGGGCAGCGCGGCGGGGAACACCCCCGGCAGCGGCCGCGCTGATGGGCGAGGAAGTGCGGGAGGATCCGCGCTGCAGCCGCCGGCGCCGGGAGCTGGGGTTACGAAGGAAGGCGCCGCACGGGCACCATGAGAAAGCAGAAAATGCAGGTCAAACACCGCCTCCCCCGAGGCCTGGAGGGGTCGGCGGCTCGGGGCGAGCAGCCACGGCCCAGAGGCTGCCCCGAGCCGGACAACGACTCCCGCGGCCCCTAGGGACAATGCAGGGACACGGGGGCGCGGAGAAGGCCGGGCTGCAGCGGTACTTCCCCGGCGCTCGCCTTCACCGACAAAGCCCCGCGGCCGCTCCAGCCCCAGCTCCGGCCCTGGCACTGCACCGGCCACCAGCGTCCCGAGCCCGCGCACCGCCGGGCCCGCCATGATGCCCGCAACACCGCGCCGGACCGGGTCAGTTCGGGCCGGGCCTCAGGGGACACGGCGGGGCGCTGCCGACCGGACTGCTAAGGCAGCGCAGAGCAGAGCGCCAGACCACGGGCCGCGCCAGGAACCCCCCGCGGCCGTCCGCCCAGCCGCCTGTCCCAGCGTTCCCTCCCGCCGCCGGGTACAGCCGGTTCCCGCCTGCCCGCGCCTACCTGGCCGGCCCGTTCCCCGGGCCCCTGCGCGGCACCAGGCCCGGCTCGGCGCCACGGCGTGTCCCGGGCAACCAGCGAGAGCGAGCGCTCGGCCGCGGCAGCGGCGGCCCCTCCCCCGGCGGCGGCTTCTCCCCGGGCCGGGCGGAAACGGCACTGGGTACACGGGGATCCCCGGCGCCGGCGCCAGGGGCGCCCCGGGCACGCCCACCCCGCTCCCCGTTGGCTGTCACGCCGCCGCGTCCCGCCCCGCCCTCCCGCCTTCGCCATTGGCGACCTCGCCCTGCGGCCCCGCCCTTGCTGCCGCCTCATTGGGCTCCACGCGCCCGCCCCGCCGCGCGCCCCATGGCCCCGGCGCCCCATTGGCGCGAGGTGCTGCCGCTCGTCGCGGAGAGGAGGGGGACGGCCGCCGGCAGCGTCGACGCGGGGCGGGGCGGGGCGGGCTGGCTGCGGCAGCGCCCGCCGGGCGAGCCGCGCTACGTGCCGAGGGGCGGGGCCGGCGGGGCGCGATCGCTCGGCGCGGGGCGACTCCCGCGTCGGGACACGTGGCAGAATGAAGGGGCGGTGCGGGGGGCGGCCGGGAGACCTGGGCGGAGAGGGGCGCAGGGCGGCTGCGCGGCGGCGCGCGCGGGGCCTGCCGCGCGGCACGTCCGCGAGCGCGGGTTTGAGGGGGAGGGGGGCTGGGCCGGGGGTCCCGTCACGGGGTCCCGGCGGGGCCGCCCGGGGCTAAGACCGCCCCTCCTCGGGCCGGGCCGGCGGGGCCAGCGCACCCACAGCTGGCCGGTCCCCGTCCCTGGAGCCCCGAACAAAGGCCGCGGGGCAGTGAGGCGGAGGGATGGTCCCTCCGCGGTAGGAGGGGCGGCCGAACAGGGCAGGAGGGGCCCCGCGGAGCTCGGTGCACGCGCTCGGCCGAGGGGCTCCGCCCGGTTCCGGTGTCGGTGTTCCGCCGCTGCGGCTGCGCGCAGTGAGCGATGCGTGCGATCCGCAGCGCTGCGGAGACGCGGGAGGAAGGGAGAGGAGCCCGGGCGCTGCGGGTTCGCGGCGGGGGCTGCGCGGCCGCCGCCCCGCGCCGGGGTCGCTCGGCAGAGGCGGCGCATGGGGAGTTGCGGGCGGGCAGCCGCCCCCTCCGTGGCAGCCGGCCCAGCCCCGCTATCCCCGCGGGAGGGCGGTGCGGCCGCTGCGGCGGGTCCCGCGGAGCTGGGACAGCCGGGTCGGGTCACGGTGCGGCGATCCAGGCGTGCCGCAGGCTCTGCGCGGCGCTGGCGCGGCGCTCGGGCGCGTAGTGCAGCGCGGGCAGCAGGAAGGCGGCGAAGGCGGCCGCCTCCCGCCGTGTCCAGCCGTGCCGGTCCGCCAGGATGCCGGGGAGGCTACGGGGGAAGAGCCGGGAGAGCCGCAGGAGCGCGCCTGGCAGAAACAGCGTGGGCACGGCCCCTCAGTCACACCTGCGCGGCTGAGGCTGCCGCGCCTTGCCTCAAAATTAACCCAAAACATCCTGAAAGATCTTTGCCGCCTTCTTGGAATTATCTCTGTAAGCTCCAGATGCGCTGCGCCTTGCAGGTTTGGCTCTCGGGTGCTTCTCAGCAGCCACCTTTCCAAGCTCGTGTTTGGAGTCTCCCTGTTCCTGAGTACTTTTCTTAGCTGAGAATGTGCATTCTTGGCACAAAGTGTTCCCAGAATAACTATGCCAGAGCCATTGCTGCCTGTACCCTGTGCCTGCCCACAGGCACCCGGATGCATCATGCTATTTCAGTGTCAGAGCTAGCAAGACACTGCTGTTGAGTGTGTTGTGGGGCCCAGCAGAGTGTATGACTGAGCGAGAAACAGCCCTCCTCTTGGGGAGTGCATGGTGTAGACACAGTGATTCAAGTTAGGCATGTGCAGTCAGGCCAGGCTCGTTCACAGGGAGAATGAATGTGGAACTAGTTTTGACTCATTTCTTTTAAGCACCATAGGAGACGTAAATGTGAGCAAAGGATGTGGATGTGCAGGGAGGTGTTTGTTTAATTCCAGCATAGGACCAGTACTAAGCACTGAATGAACTGTGGGTAGACTGGTAAGCATGAAAGCAGAGGATGATAGGCCAAATGCAGAAGGGTAGAGTCATGTGATGCCTGTGGTCAAAGAAGGGTTTCAAAACTCATGAGTCAAAGGGAAAGGAACTGGGGAGAATAAAACAGAAGAGATGTTGCAGTTGGGTCAGAAGACTAAATATAGCAGCCACATTGGAAGGATATGAGTACCCCATTCCTGGTCAGCATTGTTCTCTGCCAGTGAAGGGGTGAAAACCAGCCTGTTACACACTCTTCAGCCTTCCTGGCATGGAGCCATTTCCTGTCTATTTCCATTTTCTCCAAATCCAAAGGAGAAAGAATGGAAATGCTTTCTCTGTTGGGTGTTTGCTATGACTATTTTTCAGGATTTTGCATTTACCCCTGGAATGTTCATGGATTGCAAAGTAGGCAGGGCAGGGAGTGTTACTGCTCTTTATGAAATTTCCCTTTGTGTTACATCCCTGCTTGTAGCCTGCATTGTGTGGGTAACTTCTGGGGGAGTTCAGCATGAGCTGAGTAGGAGTGTGTCAGAGATCTGCAGTGATTTTTAAAATAAACTTCCTTATGCCTGTTCTTACCTGGCCTGCTGAAAAATTTTGTTGACTTGTTCCATGAGTAAACAATTTCAGGAGGAATTCTTCCCAACAGTTCAATAATACAAGCAACATGATCTAGATGGAGGGAGGGATGACAAATTTAGACACAGACTGTGACACTTCTGTCAGTGAAATGAATAAAACTCATGGAGTCCTACCATCATCTCTGGAGAAGTATTTCCCAGGTCGAGGATCAAATAGAGGCTCTCCAGTTGCCATTTCAAATGCCTAGAAATGGAGTAGCATTGTTAATTCATTGTCTTGGAGATTTCCTTGCTCACTTACTGATAGTACCAATTGCTCTCTTTATCACATAAAACTGGTCTTAAAACGCTGTCTTGATCTGTACCACAGTGAAACATCACCTTTAGCTCTGAATGAAAAGCAGCATGTGCCTGATAGGCAAGCCTCTGAGCTAATCTATATGGAGTGTGAATTGCCTTAGAGCTCAAACTAAATTAGGAGTGGGTTGTACCAGCAGCAGGCTTTTGCCCTAAAGCAAATGAATGCCAACAGCCCCCTTTGCCTTCTCATTTTTTACATGGATAGGTGGATGCTAAGGACGTGCTGCCCTGGCCAGGTAATGTCTGTCACCTCCCCTACACACACAGTGTTGTCCCCAGTCCTACCAGGCAGGCTGTACTCCAGATATCCGCAGGAGTGCTGTAGTCTAATCCAAGAAGCACTTCCAGGGCACGGTATGGTTGGGTCTGTATCTCCTTGGAAAAAGGCTTGTACTAAAACAGAAGCAAACTCCTTGTGACTGGTGTCCCTAAGCCAGTCACAGCAACGCTGGTGGTCAAAAGCTTCTTGTGCAGTGACAAGACGTTGGGGCACAAATGAATATGTGCTCTCAGCTCTGCAAGGGCACGACCAGCATGTTGCTGGCCCCACTGATACCAGTGGAAATCTACCTCCCACCACTTCACATTGAACAGAGTTTTAAATTTCTGATTATAGGGACTAACTGCAAATTGGAGAAATGTCCAAAGCTGACAGTGTCTCAGGAAGACTGTGCACAGCTTGAAGTTGAGTGTGCAAAACATAACACCCCCCAATATCAGCATCTCTGAAATAGCTGTCCAGCTGTAAAGGCACAGACAGACACACGATGTGGGATGGAAAGAAGCACACAGCATCCCACATTGTCATGGGATTGAGGGTCAGAACAGACTCACTGTCCAGCATGCGCTTCCTAGATCTGCAATTTTCACCTCTATGCTCATTAAATCAGATTCTTCCAACTGATTGCCAAGATCGCCTCCTAGGTGGAAAGGACAAAAAGAAATCAGGTCTTTCTGAGCCAGCAGGCACCCACCACTTATCACAGGAAAGGCATGTCTGCCTTCTCTTAAAGTTTCTCAGCCTAAAAGGTCCTAAACACTTCCTATCATGAATCAAATGCCTCCCTTTTGAAGGAACACAAGACCTGGTATCCAGTAAAAACATACGAGAATGTTTGGGAGAACAGTAGCTTGGAGTGGAACAGTATGACCATATGCTCCTGTCCTGCTGCAAGGTTCCTCTAGTAGCAAGGTTAAATTACTGAGGGGCCAGAGGAGAGCACCAGTCAGAACCAAAACATCTGTAATTTCTCCTCAGCCTTTGGCAACTCTGGCTGTCACAGACCTTGGATATAACCTGCTTGGCATGCAACACGGAGGTTACACTTCTGTATGATCCCAGAAAAAGGTAATTCCTGGTTTAGTACCTTACAGTAAGCTGTCAGCCTATGCTTAATATTGTGCTCTTCTGCTCCAAGCAAAAGACTCGGTCAATAATTTAGCATTCCCTGATTGCCCCTGAGTTTGAGAGACAAAACAACACTGCCATGGGAGAAATGCTCACAGGAGAACACAGTGCAAGGATAATATGAAAGGTCTCATTGCTGGGAGATGAGATAATCTCTTGAGAAACTCTCCAGCCCTACATCTTATTCAATATTCACACCATTCTGTGCAAATAAATTATGTCTCAGAAGGCCTCGAAGATTAGCAGCACACACAAGTCTCCCACAAACCTCAGAAATGAGGGAAACAAAGAGTAGGAGTGTCATACAACTTTCTGATCAAGCCATTTTGTATATGAACCTTTCAGTAGCTGAAAACATCAGACATGTGGAACTGTCCTGTACCTAAAGCCTTGAGAGTGAGCTCTGAGGTCATGGTGGGGTTGTTAACAGATATCTGTGACCTGTAGTTGTCCTTCACGCAAACCCACCTGCAGGACCACATTTCTGTAGGTGCCTTGAGTCCAGCCTGGTGTTTGTGTTAAGCAGATAAAGGAGAGGCCTTTCAGCAGCATAAGCTGGCTATAATGTTTTATACTGGTTGTAATGTTTTGTACTGGCTGTTGCAGGAGATGTGAACCTTTCCTAAGGTATCTGTACTGGCTGCCTCTCATTTCTCTCCTGCCAATAAACACATAAAGCTCTGGAGTGCTCACCTCTTCCCTTTAGCCTCACTTCTGTTCTCTGGTTGCAGTCGAGTGTATCCATGAGAAGCCCTTGGAGCCTTTTGCTGCATCCACACAGCAGGATGTTCTCTGGTTTGATGTCTGCGTGGATGATGCGGCAGCACTTGTGCAGGAAGTGCAGTCCTGCCAGCACCTGGGCAATGAGGCAGCACTGTCACACCAGCCCTGAGAGGGTCCCCACTGCCTCTCCTGCCCCAGCAGCTGCCAGAGCAGACAGGCACAGTGGGAGTGCGAGTCAGGGACAGTCTGGCCACTGATGGCAACTGCTGGCAATAAATGATTTCCTGTTGGGGTGGCCTGTGGGAGCAGGCACAAGGGTTTTATCACCCCACAAGGCAGCAGAACCCCGGGACCAAGTGGAGGTCTGGACAGCTCAGCAAGGAAAGGGCTGTTTGGGATGACACACAGTGTGACAATCCACAGATATCAGCATGGATGGGCAAGCCCAGGGAGGTAGGAAGAGGATGGGGCTATGAGGAGCCTTCAAAGCTGAACTTTCTCCTGAAAAATGTAATTGTTTGTATGACTGCTGTGTCCTGAGACCTCTGTGCCTTCCCACTGATTACAACCAGCCCCCAACTTTCATCTGAATGACAATGACATGGCATAGGAGGGTGTCCCATCTTATAAGGAAAGAAGACACAGGACAGCACAGACAGGAGGGGGAGAAACCATGAGTGAGTGCAGAGAGAACATTTCAGGGCCCTGCAGGAAAGTCATGTAGGGAAAAAACAGCTTGTGATGCAGCAGGGAGAGCCTGGCCTGTCACAGGGGAGAGATAAACAACACCTACCAGAGATGAGCAGTCACTATCAGAAATCAGTAACAGAAAAAAGGCTATGGGGAGATTTAGGTTTGTTTTTTAACACTCTGGACAGACATAAAGGACTGGTAAATATTCTCTGTATTATCTATTCTGGGATGAACACCAGCCCCAGGGAAATATCAGCCTTAAATGGTAACTGTGAAACATGGGGAAGATTTAAATAACTAAACTGGAATGAATCAGAAGTAAGTACTGTCCCAGTGCTGATCTGAAGGGGGAAAACAGATCTGAGATTTTACAATTAAAGCAGATAATGTATCAAGAAAAAGCCCGAGTGTGAAATGGAGCATAGAGGTAGTGCCACTACATTTTTGTGTAACTTACTCAGATATTAGTGGAGATTCTTTAGAGAAAGGAGAAGCTTTCTGAAGTAGCCTATTTTCTGTAGTAGGATAATAGAAAATAGGATGAAGGAGGAAGCAATTTTCTTTCTTAGTATTCCTAGAAGGTCACAGGAATCAGGATAGCAAATCTTCATCTTAGCAAGTATGTAGACTTCTGATAAATCTCAGCATGAGAAGCAAAATGTAATTTTAACTATTCTGAGGCCTCACTCAGGTTTCCCATTTCTTAAGCAGAGCCAACCCCGAAGAAACTCAGTTTTCACCATCTTTTAAATAGGCCCAACACATCCTTACAGGGAATGAAGGAAAAATTGGCTCTGCTTAGGGAATATTCAACATGGAAAGAGAACAAGCTGACCAAATCAGCAATCTAGAAATTTGTGTAAAGATGGGAGGGAGATCTTGAGCAGCCTTCAGTGGTGCCATGCAGAAAGCTGCTGGAGCTGGCTGGATGCCAAGGCACATGCCAGCAGTCTGGCATTACTGCCAGAGGGGGCTTCTCTGGGCAGCATGAGGGCAGAGATGGTTTGCCCACAAGAAGTAGAACTATGGCAGGCTCTTTGTCCCCTCCTGCTTCTACAAGCAGCAGAGAACCCAATGATTACTGAGCTGATGGAAACAGAAGTGCCAGCCCTGACTCCCTGGTGTACAACTGCAGGCTGTTGGCACTTTGTGGCCCTGACTCCTTCCCAAACCTGAGGAGGCTGCAGGCTTAGGCAGTAACACCCAAGCCCTTCCCCTTGGGAGGAAGACTGTGACAGCCCCTTGGTGCCCTTGCCTGATTGCAGCTAAGTTCTCACCTGCTGTAAAGACTTTTTCACAAAAGGCAAGGGCAGTCCCTGGGCTGTGTAGTTTCCCATCAGACATCGAATGGAAGGACCCAGCACCTCAAATACCAGGCAGGCATGTGGGAAAGAGTTAGGGATTCACTAACAGGGAAAGGTGTTACCACCAACCCTTTGCCTTTCACCAAAGCAACCAAATTGCTCCTAGTTCAGCTTCACCCCTCCAACCACGCCCATGTGCCCTGGTCCAGCTACAGCCCTGCTCATCCTCCTCATGGCAGCACAGCACTCAGGTTTACACCATCCTGTGGCTCTCCAAGACAAGCCCAGGCCTTGCTGGCCCAGAAAAACATTCTCCACAGAAGGATATGAAAACCATTCTCTCCAATCATTCTGAAGTCGTCTAACAAACAGACGATGTTTTCTCCTGCCTGGTCCTTCTTCTTCATGCAGCTTACCTGAGGGGGAGGATTCCAAGAAAGCTGCAATTAGAGACATATATATGCACAAGGACACCTTGCATCTGTTTTATCCTGTCTGACAGACTTTCTTTTCTGGGAGTTGGCACTTCATGACAAATCCCGTGAGAACATCAGGAAAACCAGGAATGAGTTTCTGCATATTTTGTCTTGCTGTTGACCAGGTGGGACCACCACACTCACACCAATCCTGCTGATAGTATCTAGCACATTTCCTGCTGCTTATTCCCTCCAGGCTGACCCAGAGAATGCTGCTACTTGTGCTGGAAGGGAATTCCCCGAAGAAGACAGTTCCCTGCTCCCAGCATCAGTGGCTGTCCTTTTCCTTTGCCTCACAGCAGCCCTTCAGCAATTTCCCTCAAGGGGTTGTCTTTGGCCACTCAAATGCTACTCATCAGGGTAGAGAGCAGCTTCCACATCTGGAAGAACCCAATGAAGGGGGATTATTTGTGCTGGAACATGGCTGGCTGTGGGCAAGTACTGCAGTGATCTATAGGATATGGATGGGTGGTGGAGGTGGTGAACACATCTTTTGTACTAGAGCCAGGCATGTAGTAGGTCCAAAAACAAAGCAGAGATGATTCTTCACACAGCACATGGGTAACTGGGATCAGTTCTTGTTACAGAGGGCTGCTGGTACTGAATCTCACAGGGGCTGGTACTGAATCTCACAACCCTCTGAAAGGGTTCAAGGTAAATCCATTGAGAATTTCTGCCCACACAAGCATCATCCTTGGCCTGAGAACTCTGCAGCTGGAAAATTCAACAGGCCAAGGGAGCATTCAGTGGGAGCAGCACCCTGTGCTCCTCTTGTCCATACACCCACCTGGACATGTGCTATTGGCTCAGGGTACTTTGTTGTGTGAATCTCCAGGCACAGGTGCTACAGCACCCCCAGCACCACACACCTGTGTGACAAGGAGCACCAGGGGCTTGCTCTCCCAGAGGACTTATCCTGCTACAGCAATTCATGCTGGCTTTTTTCTCTCTTCACAGCCACAACTACCAAGGTTTTGGTTTGGCTCATTTTGCAAATGTCAGATCCACTTGTACCAGTGCCAAGTCTGTTCTGGCACAATAGAAGTGAACAGCCCTGAAAGCAGAGGCCAGATCATCTCTCCTGGCAGCTCTGCAGGCACTAACCCCCCAGTGCTGGTGGGAACAGCCTTGGGAACCAGCTGTGTGCTGCTGAATGGGCAGATATGTCTCTGAGAATTAATAATAAATCAGGGGTAAGGCTCTCTCTACGCAGGGTTGTGCTGATGCGTAGAAAAGCAGCCCTCTGATTACATTAAATTTGTGCCACTTGGTACTTCCTCTTGCATCACTGCATCTGGCTCACCTGCCTTAAGATAGGGCCTACAGATTTACAGGTGTTAAGTAAACCTTTCTCAAACCTGTAGGAGAAAGGCCACAGAGTAATTTAGAATGCAGAATTTAATGGCTTTACTCATCTGAAGCTGATGTAACTTTGTATTTGAGCAAACTTGAAGAATTGTAACCACAAGCTTTCTAGAACTAGCAGTTCAAGCCAACTTCAAAGGCAACTTGCTACAACCCAGATGCAGACACCTAATTACAACCTCCATTAGTAGAAGCCAGAAGAAGCTGACTTCAGATATTTATTGTATTTTGGTACCTCATATTTTTTTTTTCTATTGCAGATATTTCCTTTTACTTCAGTATCAGTGTTGTGATACAGCAATGTCCTCTGGGTGACGTTCCTCTGTGAATGACACAAGTACAGCAGACATGCTCCCATCTCCTCCTTAAGAACATTGCTATCTTCTTCTGTTGATTATCTACCTTATCATTCTGCAGATTCCTCCTTTTTGCTGGATTTCAGTCTCAGATAAAAGAAATGGGCTGACAGAGCAACTGGGATAAAGCCAACATGTCACAGTATGGTAGAGGAAGGAAAAGATTCCTGTTTCAGAGGCCAGTGCTAAGGCAGGGTGATTTCTATGAATTCCCCAGCTTCCTTTCTTTTTTTTTCCTATTCCCTACTGAGCTCCTTGGACTGAAACTTGGAGGCAGAGCATGATGATGAGGCTGATACTCAAACCTGAGCTCCATGGCCATCTGCTAGACCAAAGCACAGACCCACAGAATATACTTACACAGCGGAGGAAAGCAACTTCATCCTGGGCAGTCTCAGCAAAGCCTTCCCTGCTTTTCAGAACCTTCACAGCTACCTCTTTCTTCCTTCTGGGAAATGAACCACAGCTGTCAGCCAATGGATGAGAGTGGCCATGACCAGCAACACATCCCTTTCTCCCAGTCAGCCAGCCCTAGGCTCCCCAGGGAAGGTGCTGCTCTTCTGCAGGCACCCTTGGCCCTGGTCTACAGCATGCCAGGCCCTTGGGCATCCCTCCCACTGGCATCTGGCAGCACAGCTGTTCCAGGGACCAGCAAGGGATTGGAGAGAAAAAGAACACGGCTACTGCAGGGTCTAAGTGAGAAAAAAGGAAAAAGCAGAGCAACAGCTGATCCCACCTCATTTACATTCTTTGATATCTGGGGACTAGCTCTGCTCATTGCACCCCACTGATGTTGTTATCAGATGCTCCTTGTGCTTAGGGGTGCCTGGCATGCTCCCAGACTGTGCTCTTCTGTTTCTGCAAGAGAGGCCAGCCCCACCCGGGACATCAGCCATGCCTTCCGACCTCCCTGAATTGGCACTCAGCCCCTCACCTCATGTCCTGGCACAGCCACACAGTGGCAAAGGTGCCGCATCCCAGCTTGTGCAGCACCCGGTACCGTGTGTTGAACACCTCTCCCTCCTGCACAGGGTGGTGACCTCCTGTGGAAAACCATCGCCAAGTGTCTCTAAATGCTCTTAGACTGAACGAGCAGCTGAGGACAGCCTGACAGGTCCCAGTGGCCTCCTCTAGCCTGGGATGATCTCATCTCTGGAGCCTCATGCCCAAGGACTGACCTGTGTGCTGGGTTGATGGCATCTCCTGCTGCACCTGCTCCTCCATGGCCCTGGAGCACAGCAGATCCTGGCACGAGAGGATGGAGGCAGTGGGACACCAAGCTGTGGGACACGGGTGATGTGATCTTCAGCACTTTACTCCTTTCAAGAGAGCTCGAGAGATGCAGGGTGGCCATACCTCTGCTGTGCCCTCACCCCTTTCTTTCCCATTCCCTTCAGCAGCTCTTGGAGTCAGGCTGTTACAAACACTTTTGGCACTTCAGGGACACAGGGATTATTTTAAGAGTTCAGAAGAGGAAAGCTGGCAGGCTGGTCCGGGGCCAGGGCCAGGTGGGAGTCTCAGGTTTCCTAGTGTGTATTTTCAGGGGCTTAACAGGGTCTGTGGGATCCCCTCCTAGGGCCAGGGAAAGCTCCCCCTCCCTCTCTCTTTCCTGGCTGAGGAGGGAATTTGGGCTTTGGCTGGCAGGAGGAGGCTCCTGCTCGAGAGGGGTGTGAAATAGAACTTGCATTCTAAACACTACATTGCTGGTCCTCTGCCCACAGTCCAGCTCTGGGGCTGGAGCACAGGTTTATCACTGACCATCCTGTGACATCCCAGCAAGGCCACAGGACATCCTGGCAAGGGGCTGCTCCTGGGGTTTGTTACTATGACAGCCCAAGGCATAAACACCAAGACAGCACAGACAGATTAATACAACTTCTGTTCCCCAGTGCTGCAGCACTGATGTAGGACTGGCTTCAGTACTGGTCACCTGAAATAGAAACCCAGAACCCTTGTTGCTAATGAAATACAGATTTAAGCCACAGTAACTGGGGCACTCCCAACCCAGCTTTTCATAATTTGGAAATGTCACTTGCTGTACAGCTGAAGCTTCAGGCTAACACACACTGTCAGAGCTTGAGACAAGTAATAGTAATGCCCATAGATCATTAGCGCAAGTAGAAATATTGAACTTTAAATCCTCCAAATCAGGTTGTTAAAGCTAAGAACTCATCTGAACCAAAGGATTTTCAGAAATAGTTATAGAGGGCTGGCAGTGCTGGTGGCAGGGAGTTGTTCTGGAACAGCAACATCTTCCAGGTGCTGAGACAGAGCACCTGTTTTAACTTCCTCAAAACATTAAAGTTTCTTTCCATGTGCTGATTTTCCTCTCCCAGCACAGCAGCCAGAGACACAGCTTGCCTTGTGGCATGCAGTGAGCTCCCAACACAGTTCTAGTTAAGGGTCAGACTGGGCTCAAAGTTTTCATCTTGTCAGGGAAAATCCAAAGTGCCAGGGCTGATGTTACTCTGTTCACCCAAGCCTGCACAGAAGTCTGAAAGGAGCTAAAAATACATCTCCTTCCTTACATTTCTACACCTGTAATCCTTGCATTTATGGTGTTCAGAATCAGTCTCTTTAGGCATAAAGCCCCTGGATGGTGCATGTCTGGATGGCCACTCTTTACAGCAAATACTTGCTGACATCTTAACTATGAAACAGAACTGAAATCAAAATTTTCCTTATTTCTGCACAGAGTAAGCTTATCAGTACCCTCACACTGCTGCACCACCAGGATCTGCCTGAGCCTTCTTCACTCACATCCTGAGGACAGCAGGGCCTGAGCTGAGAGCAAGCAAGGTTTAATTATGTGGCTTACCATTCACCTACCAAGGGAAAACTCCTGAGTGTGTGGAGATGGGAGTTCAACAGCTTCTTCCCTTGGTGGAGTGTCCTGGCAATAGGAGACTTCAGTGAGAAAATAAGACCCAGAGGCAGATCCAAAGTGTAAGACTTATCCTAGTCCTAGGGCTGAGGGAGCTTTTGTGCCATTCACTGGGCCATGGTGGCCTTGCTGCTGCAGAGGCAAGATAAGTCTATCCTTAGGCATGCAAGATCTACCTCCATCCACCCTCTCTGGATGGAAGCACTGGCAAAAGATGAAGAGTGTTGCTATGCAACTTGGTACAGAAAAGTGAAATGCACTTTTCTAAGCTTTGTGATAAAGGACAATTGGTGCTTTTAATCCTTAATTTCTTGTCATTTTCATATTAAATACAACTTATTTTGCTTTTGTCATTACAACTATTTTGTGGAGAACCCACCGAATTACTGCAAGCCTGGACTAACTTGGAGAACTTCAGCCCTAGAACTGTTCCTGCCTGGTTTGTGAGAGCCATGGACAAGGAGTGATGCTTCATGTCTGGCCTGGACTCAGCCACCCAACCCACAGGGAACAGCGTACAGAGCTGCCCAACACCAGTCACGCCTTATGACACCAGACCCTTGGAGTGATGGAACTCACCAGAGCAATACACATTTTCAGCTTCTGCACTACCACAGATCTACAAGCCCTTGCTGAGCACGACATCCCTGCAAGTCACAGCACGCAAGCAGCCCTGGTGGGGCTCTGACCCCCAGGGCCCAGCAGACTCACCATGCAGCAGCTCACGCCATTCCCTTTATCATCTGGCTTGTTCTGGAGCTCCCCAAAGTGAGATACCAGCTGGTCCTGCTCAGATTTTAGTCTGCACTTCCCCAGGAGGGATGTCCTTGAGCCCACCAAACTTCTGCATCGCTGGATGGACGTGGTGAGGAGTGGGGCAGGGTATCAGATCACAGCACCACTTCTGGGAACAACCTTGGCTTTGGGAGAGCAGGAGACTCAGACAGCTGCGGTGGAATCACTTTACTACTGGCCTCTCCCTGCCTCCCTGGCAGCAGGCCTGTGAGCCTGCAGTAGATTCAGTCTCCACAGCAACTATTTATAGCGGGAAATTCACAGCTCTACTGAGATGGAAAGAGAGAAGTCCTCCCCCTCTGCTCTGCCTTCTCCAGACGCAGAAACCGTGGGGCTGCCCGACTCTTTCCCCTGCTCCCAGCAGTGTGTCTGCAGGACTTGCTCCTGCGGCACCACCTTCAGCCAGGCAGAGCCATCCCTGTTCCCAGACCAATCCAGTGTGTGCCACACTGCCGGACCTGAGGAACCTCAGTCTCTGCAGCGGTGCCTGCACACAATCAAACACCGTCACAGCATGGTGCTGGTGGCCACAGAGCCTACATTCCCCCTGCTCCTCTTCCCTGGAGATCAAGAGTAGCAGCATCTTTCCCCCCAGCCCTGAGGGGACCCGAGCATCCCACACCATGCAACGCTGGGTAGGAAAAGGCCACACACAGCAAGAATCACTTTTTTTTTTTTCCCCCCACTGCCACAAGCCTCACACCAGAGCTGGGCATGGCCTGGCCTCCCCCTCACTGGGGCCCTGGGCTCGAACAGCTCGGGTTTCCTGGCTGAGGCTGCAGAGAGCAAACCCCAGCCCTACAGCAAAGGGTTAACCCTGCCTGCAGTAGCTCTGCTGCAGCTCCAGGCTGCCAAACCCAGGCCAGGGCCTCCCAGAGCGGCTCTCCCCCTGCCTGTGCCCCTCTGCTCTCACCTGCCTTCCCTGCACTAAAAATACCAAGGGAGGGGGCAGAGACTGCGCCAGGCCGGGTGCTGAGCCCTGCGGGGCAGCATGCAGGGGACAAGTGGTTTGTGACCCTGAAAAGGGCAACAAGAACACACAGAGGAGGGACTAAAAGAGGGGGAGAAGCAGACTCTACAAAACTCTGCTAGTAAAAGGAAGGGGAGGGAAGAAAAGAGGACAGATGGGCCAGGAGCCAGATTGCTGTCTAGGAAGAACTGTGAAATTTATTTAAGAATAAAGTTGTTCTGGTAAATTAGGAACACTGGCTTCTGCCTCACGCTGGTGGACAAGTGACCAACAGTGACAACAGTTGCAGCAACCCTTACCACAGTGAGAGACCACAGCCAGAGCTGCCACACACCGTGTGCCCCCAGTGCCAGCCCAACACCAGTGTCTGTGCAGGGAGGCTGCCTCCTCCCGCAGGGAGGGATGCCATTTGAGCTCTGGAAACTGTAGAGGGATGCAGAGTGGATGGCACAAGTTATCTTGAAGAAACATAGCCTAGGGAGGAGGGAAAAGCCTCACTCCTCACACAGCTTCTGGGTCCTGGTGCTTAGAAGCACAGTTTCCACTTAGGAAGGAAAAGAGGCAAATACATTCTCCATAATTGCATCATCATGCAATACAAGCATGACACAGAGGTTGTATATTAAAATTTATTGAATTATTGTGTAAGAATTCTCTTTATTAAAATCATTTTGACTCTAAACTGATTATTTACAGACAAAACCTCTTATATCACCAATAGATTCCTACATCTCAGAACAGTATCTACAAACAGTTATTACACTATGTAACAAAATTCATATTTTTTCAAGCTTTTTATATTAATTATTAATTCAAACTTGAGAAAGACAGTACCTTGGGTGCTCTGAGCAGAACCTAAGGTGTGGCAGGACATAAATGCAGGTCAGGCCATACCATAACAGACAGACAGACACCAAGTCACAAGGCTGGGAGAGGGCAGAGTCATCATGACAGAGGACCAGGAAAAAGACTACAAGAGCAAATGCCCTGGGTGTTCTGGAAACCAAAATAATCATCCCCACAAGAAAGGCACACACACATACACACACACACCAAAAAAAAGGCAGCATCTTGCTGCAACCAGGGCACACCCTGAAAAAGAAGTGGCATTCCACCAAGGCAGCAGCATCCAAGAATAACCCTCTATTTTCATTAAAAAAAAAAAATCAGCCATAATTTCTGCAAAAATAAAAAAGGTACAGGCTAAATTTGCCACCAGACAGATGAAAGCAAGAGCTCTCACATCTACGTCACGTGGGCACCAGCTGTGCTTCATCATGCCAAAGGGAGAGACATTCAAATACGCCAAGGGAGATTTATCTTAATACTGATCAGTTCTCAGCCTTTTGCCCAGACCACAGCAGAAGCAAGACCCTCCCTCTGACCACAGCACTAAATGAAGCTGGTGCCTGCCACTCCTGGGAGTCCCACTGGAGCAGTGACATCCCTGTGTCCCACAGCAGTGGTGGCAGGGCTCTCTCTGCTGGTGCCCACAGAACTTGCTACCTGTGACCAAACAGGAACATCCAGACACGATTCTCTGTCCTTGACAAGGAATTGGTTGTGGAATCGGGCAGAGACTGGAAAAAACTTGGAAGGATTGAGAGAAATAAATAAATAAGTTTTCCCTGGCAATAGGGAATTTCACAATAAAACCTGTTTTGTGCAAATTTAAATGCAACAGAACCCTGCCACAGAAACTGATTTTGCCACAGGAGAGGGGCACGGACGGAGATTAAGAGGGGCCATGCCTAAACACCCAAGTTGATCCCTATGAGGGCCTTCAGTGAGCGTCCACAGGGAGGGGGATGCTGATATCTAGAACACCAAGGACAGATGGATGGGAGGAGATGGGCACTACCAGCTTTCCACCCTCACTGATCTGCACCCGGCAGTGTATCCTGTCCAGCCATGCAAGGACAAGATGAAGATGTTAAATAAATCAATCACCTATGTTTAGCTCTATTTTAAAGTCTTGATTATTGCTCTAATAAAAGTAGACTTTCACAGATAAACTTGGAGAAAGCAGATGATTTCCAACATCCAGGAACAGTACTGAGAAGCAGGGAGAATGTGGATACCAGTGGGAGGTGGAATGAGAATTAAGCCTCAAGCCACCCTGTTCTGGGAAAGTGCAGAGATAATTCTGCAAAAATAGGGGCAGACACTGACAGTCTGCAGAGCCAGAAACCCAGCAGAGATTCTGTGGCTTCTGTCAGACACTCAGCAAGTTGGAGAGGCCACAAACCAGGCCTTGTTTCCTAAGGCAGAAAGTCTATCCACATACACACAAGGGGACAATGCTACTCCACCACTATACCTGCACCTGCCTCAAATCAAGCAATCTCCTCCTGCAGTCCCTAAAAGAATGGACTTTACTAACATGCATTGTATTGGCTTTTTCCCATCCAGCAGTCCTCTCCTCCACTCAGCTTTTTGGGGCAACCAGTTTAATCAGATTTAGCCAAGACAAAGGTTTCAGAGTTGCTAAGTCCCATTAAGTTTTGTGGAAATGAGTGTTTGGGAAGGAGTGAGACCTTAACTGGTACTCACCAGGGGAAAGAGTCAGACTCTGCAACCCCCAGATTTCTGCCAGCCAGCCTGCTGCTCCATACAGCACAACAGGAGCAGAAGGTTGCAGAGGGACGCTCATACTCTGGGCACCCCATGTACCTGGGAATACTGTTACACTGCTCAGAGAAGGTCACAGCAGAGCCAGCTTTGTAGCAAGAGAGGCCAGCATTAGCCTGATGGAGAAACAATTTTGCAACTGCACAGCATTCACACAAAACCACAGGGCTGATGGAGTAGACCTGGAATTAGTGCTATATGCAATGTAAAGAGAGGTAGGGATGTGATCCTTTTCTGTTCTAGCTCTGCTACCTCCTGGCCCACACAATCACCACCACAGAGGAGTCAGACTTGTCTACCTGTCCCAGGCACACAGGACATCAGTGTGGAATTAGCAGGTGGGGGAGAGAACAAGTAAAGCCCCCTTATACATTAGCTCCTAGAAGGGCAGAGGACTGTTCACAAAGTGGAGGAACTAAGGAGGGAGAAGTGAGGAGCTGCCAGCTAACTGCTTGTGCCTGGTCCAGGCCTCTCCTCGCTGCACAAATCATTCCTTTTTGCAGGACACTCAACCCTTCTTGGGAACATCGTGGTTGTGCTTGACAGCTTCTTTGAGTTCACAGCTCACCAAATAACCCTTCCATGTGCCACAACAGGAGAGTCTGAGCAGTGGAGCTGAGAGTTAGGTGTAAGGCAAGCCTATGAGAAGAGCACAAAGAGCCTGGGACTGAGCCATGGGGAAAGGCGAGCTGCTGGTACAACAGAGACACCTACAAGTTATCCCTGCAGACAAAGCAGTGGAGAAAACTGCTCCAGTGCTGACAGACGTTTGTCAGTAGAAGTGCACAGAGATACTTCTCCAAGAAAAGCTTTGTCTCAAAGCCACGAAGTTAAACATTCTCCTTTAGCATTTAAATACATTAACTTTCTGAGGGTATTTACAAGTCCAGTTCAGAGCAGCAGAACAGCTGGACACTGGAGGAAGGGGGAGTGGCACAAGGCATTTGTTGTGCTTTTCCAAAGAGCAGGGCAACCTCTGGCCACAAGGAACCAGGAAGACAGATCCGAGCTGAGTCAGTGGAGACCAAAGGGAGCCAGGTAGCTACACTCACACACTGAATTTGTCCTGAGAGAAAGGGTGAGGGGGTGCTCTTCATTTACAGTGGGCCCCATGGCAAGCACCCATGCTGGTGAGCACATTCCAGCCAAGTAGGTGCCATGCACGTCTTGTCAGAGACCAAAGCACTGGGGAGCAAGAGACCTTCACCGTTGGACACTCTCCTTTCTACATCCAACATCTGGGACCAGGAGGGACATTGCTGCAAGGAGTCTCTCAGGAGTGCTTGCTAGCTGGGAACAGAGGTTAGCACAGTGCTCAACCCAAAAAAAAAAAATAAACCAAAAAACAACCTTCCTGATCCCCAAGGAAGTGAGTGGTTGCAGCGGGGAGTGTTCCAGCACTGGGAAGGGTATCTGTGCAAGGCTGAGGACTCCACAGACACTGTGCTCAGTGTTGTCACCTGGCTCTTCAAAAACATGGTTGAGGAACTTGGCACATTCACATAACATCTGTAGGAAGGACCTGAGTGGCCCCTCAGCAGTCTGCCAGGGAAAAACCCAAAGTTTGTCCTTTTTTTCTTTTTTTTTGTTTCATTTTACTTTTAAAAAGAAAAAAAAACTGTAAAAAAATATTCTCTGAGATGCAAGGACGCTTGTACTTTGTACTGCCTTGGCCATCCCCTTGCTCATGTCACCCGCAGGTTCCTTGGAGTCTGCTTCCAATGGCAGCAGGACACCCTGTTTATCAACTAGGAGGAGCACTGTCCCCATTCAGCCAGGGGAGAGCAGTCTGTCTGTGCCTGTCACAAATCTGTGACTTTATTCTCCACAGCTGCTGCAATCTGTTGCAGTCTATATCCAAGCTGCATCTTCTGTGCCGTTGGGTCTTCTTCCAAGGCAGTAATGATCTGCAACAAGACAGAGCTCACAGGCAGCCTTTCTCCAGCACGTGACACCCAACCAAGCTGAACACCCAACTCCAGAACTCCAGGCATTATGGAGAACCTCAAGCTGAAATTCAGCATGCTCTGGTCTAGAGAGGGTATGGAGCAATTAATCTCAAATCAACCACAGAAGAAGTATTCTAGATTCATGGCAGTAACTTACAGACTTCACAGGGAGAAAAGAATGCTAAACTTCTCACATGAAAATTAAGTCTTTAGTAAATTAATCTGAACTGACTTTCTTTTTTTAAGTAGAGTATTTGGATATTGGAGTAAAAATGAAGAAGTGCACATGAATTCCCAAGAGCCTCCAAGTCAGAAGTTCTTTTCGCTTTTGCTCTTCGATAAGAATAAAGCACACTCGTGACATGAGTTATGCATGCCAATGAAACAATACACAATACTGGAATAGTCTGGCTGTTCTCAATTGTTAATTTTTGTAGTTTTTTTGTTTGGGTGGCAGAAGAAGAAAGGTATATTCATACCTCCTGGAAACACACACTCACCTGGTCATAGTACTTATTGATGTATTTGTACAATTCATGTAGAGCCACCAGGGAATTGAGGTCGCCTGAGTAATTCTGTTTGTAAGAGAAGAAATTAGACAAAAGTATGAGACACTTAACAATTGTCCTGCCAAATTCTGTGCCCTCACAACTCAAAGAGAAAGCAACAGGAAAGAGAATTCACCAACAGTTCCTTGCAAAGGAAAAAAATCACGCTTATTTATGGCCCTGAATCCTTGACTATCCCCTCTTCTCTCCAGTGCTCCCTGGGCAGAACCTCACACTCCCTGTGGTGCAGGGCAGCCACTAGGCACAGTCAGTGTGCCTGAACAGAACTTATACTCAGCTGGAATATCTCATCTTTGCATTAATAACTCTCTCTTGGATACATAGGTGAGGGGCCAGGTGACTTCTGAAATTCTTTTATTTACCCGTGATAGCTCAGCCAGGGCAGAGTTCATCTCCTGGTCACTAGCAGAGATGGTCTGACGGATGTCTGCGTAGTACCTAGACAGGGGCACACAGGCAATTAGTGCATAGTCCCTCCTCCTCACTGCTGAAATGACAACTCCTCACATCCAGCACTTACCTTTCCACCATCTGCTTGTAGCGAGGAATGTCCCGGGCATAAAGCAGCTTATTGATTGGAGAGTCCTTGAACATCCAAAACCAGAATTGGTTATGAAAAGTTCCTTTACCGTGCTGTGGACTAACCTCAGCACGTAACACCATTACTTCTATTTTCTGCCATTTGTTTGGGATCAGGAATTTTTTGTCCTTTGCATGGAGAGGCACTTCAAATAGCAGGCTCTCCCAGTAATGCAGTCTGAGGTACCCTGAGATGTATTGATGAAGGACCCTTGGGATCCCTAGTCCAGCCTTCACCTTGGAGCAGGGTGATCACCAGTATGATACCACACTGGCTATGGCTTTGCACAGCTGATGCCTGATGTGCTCCAGAGATCCACCCATGCCATCTCTGATGACCTGTGCAGGACTGTTCCACCCTCAGCACAGGATGAATAGTGATGGTGGAAAGTCTTTCTAATGGCCAACCTGAATGTCCCAAGTTGCATTCTGTGACTCCCACTGTCTGCCACAGCCAACTAGAGTTTACCTCTGCCCCCCAAACAGCTGCAAGCTGTAAATAAAGAGTAGTCCTCAATAATTTAATGTTTCTAAACAAAATCTGATCGTCCCTCCTCTCTTTCCAGGAGTCTCCGTACTCTCCAGCTGCACATGGAAGCCACGGGGAGCCTGGCCTGCTGTCCCCATGGTGCTATGCAAACGTTATTGCCTCCCCAGGGCAGCACTGCTCAACTCTCTGTGCCAACCATGCTCTCTTCTCCCTCTGTACTCACCCGCCCTAACTTATGGTCAGCTATTGTACAAGAGTCCATGAAGGTCTGTGCAATGACCAGCAGCACAGCATCCACATTATCTGATGTCTGCACATCAAAAACAAACTGGGGGTTCTTGATTATGTTGATCCAGAACCGCAGGGGGAGGCTGTAGAGAAGACAGAAGTGCAAAAGGGCATCAGCAAAGGTAGCAGCTACATTGCCGAAAGAAATTTTACATGTTACTGCACCTCCCTGCTTTGCCCTCCCAGCAAAACCAGCTCTTCACCCTATGGTCTGTCGCCCTGCACTTGAATTTTGCTCTTCCTCAGTAGGCAGAGGTGGGTGTCACTTTGCAAGCTCTAAGCAAGTCAGCAGTGCCTCCTCCAGGACCCTCAGGAACACCCTACCTGTTTGTCTTCCAGATATGGATGGTCTCAGGGTCTGCGATCCCATAGTGTATGGCCTGCTCATCTAACAGGTCAAAGAAATATTTGACTGCCAGAGGAACAGGGCGGTTGGTACTGAGGATCACCTGGAACAAGTCGTCCACAAACTTCTGCAGAGTGCCCTGTGGAAAATCAAGTAGGACAGGGTCAGCACAGGCAGAGGAGAGTAGAGAGCCTAGGCCTCACAGATGAGAGGTCAGCCTCTTCTTCTCAGTGACGGCTCCTCACTCATCCAGCAAAGGTACTCCTTCCCCACTGAAGGGAGCAGTAACAAAGGAGAAAGGAGGTCCCAGTGGTTTGTGGAAGAGAGGCCAGGGAGAACCTCGTGAACAAAGCAAAAAATGTGGAGGCAACTCAAAGGTACTCAAAGCCACTGTAGGTAAAGGGTATTGCTTCATCTTCACACACACCCCTGCAGTCTGCTGGGGGATATGAAGGAAGGCAAGATCCCAAGCACAACACAATCATCTTCTTCTCACCTTCATTGAGAGCAGACGTGTCAGATAGATCTCTGGGATTGCCTTGGCCCGCTCCCGATCTCTTAAGCTCCCACGCCGATGCTTGGGAAGTTCTGGCTCCTCTGTTGGTTTTACCAGGTGCCAAAGTTTGATCCCACCTTCATCTGCATCCTCCAGCATTGGTGTTTCTAAACCAAGCAATTGTTTACAGATGAGTGTTGGCTCTCTCACGGTAGACCTTGCCAGGTGAGCCCCAGGAAAGCAAGATTTCCCAGTATAACAGAAAAACAAATGGGAAAGAATCTCTGGAGGCCTCTATCCATTCTTCTCCAGAGTACAATCATTGCCAACAGTACAGCAGGTTGTCTTTGTTCACCCAAAACCTTCAAGGTCTTGGAAACTTCCCCACATGGAGATTCCCCACCACCCCAGTCTGTTTCTGTTTCAGGGCTGAACCACCCTTTCGCTGAAGAAGTTTTGTTCCATATCCAATTTGAATCTCTTAAGCTGCAGCCTGTGGCTATTATCCCTTATGCCACAGGAATATCCATGGAGTTGTTCACTCTACCAGGCAGTAAGGAAACTGCCTGGCATCCCATCATTCCCCTCAGGCTGTGCTCAGCACCTGAAGGTATTAAGATTTCTGCAAGCTGCAGAGTGTGGTCAGCCCCACAGAGTCAGACAACTGTGCTTGTTCTGCATTTTCACACCCAGCCCAGCCCTCCTCTGCTCTCACACTTTTGCTTTTCTCTGACCTCACCTGACCAAGCTTTCACATTTCCTGACAATCCTATGACGGTCCAAGGCATGTGTCAGCCTTCTATATCAGCATAAAGCTGGGGCTACAGCAATAGACTTGTTCCACTAACTGGCAAGTGCTCTAAAATAATTTTATGAGAACAAGACATCAAACTCACTTTCTCCTGGGATGTAATCCTGATTTTCCCTGTGGATGTGCTTGGTCAGGCGTGGGACAAGTGCTACTGTTGCTCCATCAGGAACCTGCACACAAGCAAAACAACAACATTCCAAGTAAATGGCATGTTTCTCATCAGCACAATAGGCAAGCGTTTGCAGAGCAAAACAGGCTCTGCACCATCACTAGAAATAGAGACAGAAACAGGGATCTTGAGGCACCATCACTGTCTTTCCTGAGGATGAGAAAATCTTGTCTGTGCCAATTAAAAAACAAATGCTCAAAGTACAATGAAGACAGTACTCAGGGACTGAGGTCATTCACATCTAGAACATGTTGCAGCAAGGCACTGACATATTGGTGCAAAGTAAAACATACTGGTGCAAGGTAATTTAAAAGATCCCTCTTTCCACTGTTAGAAGGTACTTGGCAGCTCAATGTGTCATCAGCTCCTAACTCATCTGGCCTGGAACAGGAACAGATCCAGCACATCACTTTCACTGCAGTATGAACTTGTGCCTATCCTTCCAAGCCCTACACATGTCCACATCTCAGGTATGGGATAAGGACAAGGTTGTGTGTGCTGAATTCAGGCCGCAGCCACTGCACCGACTTAATTTGAATATCATCCGCAATAAAGGTCCAACCTTTTGACAGAGGTCCACCAGAAGCCAGAGCCACAAACAGAGCATAACCGCGTAGAAGAACAAGAGGAGAGATAAAGCAATGGCAGACCGAGTTCTGACCTTGTAATGCTGAAGAGTGTTCAGGCGTTTCCAAGTTCCTTGAACAACAGATGTCACATCCTCATCAGACAGTATCAGATGACCTGCCAGCCCTGATCTCCACTCTATGGCCATTGAAAAACAGAAGATGAAAGGATTAGCTGCTAATTCGAGGAACTATGTGCGTCAACCTGGCTGACCTCGTTAAACACCCTCTGGTCCTCATCCACTTTTACCCGTACTATTTCAAAGACAACATAACCTGAGCAAGTGCAGGACAGAGCCCTCTGAGTACAGGGACAGGTGGCCTCATGGCCTCCCAGGTTCCACCTGTCATGTTGCTACAAATTCTGTCAGATTGTGATTCTTCAAGAAGGTGGCTCAAACCACAAATACACACCCATAGTTCTTATCAGCTACTATTTCCTCGGTCCCTTCTCATCCCTAAATGACACCATTATTCATCAACAGAATTAAGAAGATGGAAAACTGAGTGTTTTCTCTCCCAATGTAAGTTCTACCATTCATGGCCTACCGTGGGCAAAATCCTCCGTGACATATATTAAGAGGCTTCTATTGATTTCACTGCCAGAAAGTGCCAGTTTATGCCCACAGCATCTTTACACTGCACCTAAATCCCCCTCCCTTTCTACACATTTTCCACACTTTTTTTTCCCATATCCCCTTGCCCAAGCCATTGCTGTGGTGCGAGTCTGGCAAAGAACACCATGAAGTGAAAGAGGCTGAACACAACTGTTTTCCCAACCCTGCCTCCTTTTCTGTTACAGCCTCTTCCCTGTTGTGTCCAGCTAGAGTGGTCAGTGATTCTGCACACTCAGCAGAGAATGACAAATACCACATGTGCCAGGGTGCTGTGCACAGACAGCAAACCACCATTTCTTCGCTTTCTCATTGAGTTTTGTCACCAAAGAGCTCTGCTCACCAAGGTCCAGGGTGTCTGGGTCTGGCCGGTGACAGTATGGCATCCCTTTATATATCTGATCTAGGATCTTCTCCTTCACCTGCGTTATGGTGTCACAGTCCAGCACTTTTGCAGAAATCCCTTGAGAGTCTTCTGCCCCTCCTGCACCAACTCCTGCTTGTGTCAAAGCATTTAAGGTCTGGGGAAGAAAAGGTCACAGCTACTCAGCTGATAAGATTACATCTGACACATTTACACCTTTGATAGTTGGCATTCAGGCAAGTTAAGAGCTAGTCCTTTCACTGGGAGATTCAGAAAAGAAAACATCATAGATGTTAAACACCTCAGTCTTGTGTTCTTAGCCTTGTGTCAAGAGCTGGAAGCCAGTTCAAGAGCATTGGGGAGGAGCTTCGATGTGCCATCAGCAGTGTCACCTCCTTATTTCTAGACAGAGCACAGCAGTACACCAGATAACTGTGGTAAAGGCTCCTATTAGCCTGGGGCAAAAGTGCCTGATTTAGCAGAGGTCTTCATCATCTACACACTTGCACTGCTGGAACAAACCTGGCTCCCAGGAACCAGTGGCAGGATGCTGCACGTGTGCCTTGGTTATGGGAGCAAAGACATTCAGCCCTGTTGTACCATAGCGGACAGAAGATTTGGGGCTTACCAGAGTGCGGTACTCCAGATCCTCTCTCAGAAGGCGGTTGTCATTCAGGGTGTATTTGGCTTTCCCTGTCACCCAGTCAACTGGCCCTTTGTCCACCTGGTGTTTGATTCCTCGAAACAGCATGTAAAGGGGCTCCCCAACAGAATCCTGGCATGGTAAGGAACGAGAGAAATTCAGTTTGTTCAACCCAGCAGAGCCCCAGGCTTGGAAAAAATGGATATCGAGCAGGACTGAGGATACACCAGCTGAGCCACAGTAGACAAAGACAGAGCCATGCCCAGGCAAAGTGCACTGTCCAGCTACCAAAGAGATGCACATGACCAAGGCATTGCTCTGCCTCTGTGTCACTAATCTGAGAGAACTCTTTCTGCCTCCCCCAGCCCTCCAGAAAAGGAATTAGACCAGCATCTGTCCTCCCATGCAAAGACCAGCCTGTGGCCTGTGTATTTCAAGATAAAGGAGCTACACTGAGGCCTCTGTGACCTGGTGACACATCCTGGTATGGATGCTGATTTAAGAATCCCTGCTCCCAGTGAGCAGCCCAGCCCTTATTCCTCACCCTGAAATACAGGGTGACACTGGCACTATTCCAGCTATGACTGAGGCACAAAGCAAAACTATGCCTGTCTCCCCTCTTTCGGCCCCTCTACATCACAACAGGACAAAGTGCTCACCCTCACAAATGCATACAGGCAGATGGACATCCAGTTGGTTAACAGCTTCTCTACCACTGTTTCTGTCCTGAAAGAGAGCATCAGGTTGGTCACAGGAACGTGGTGCAGAACTGGGGGAAATTTAGAGGTAAAGATCACGCCCTTTGGGAGAAGAGCACACTAAGTTGTAACACAGAATGGAGAGAAAAAAAATGCCTTTCGAGACCAGCACGGTTAACGGTTTTTGACATTACTTACTGGAAGCACTTATCAGCCTGAAGGAGGCACCAAATTACAGAATTGAAGATACAAGAAGCAGGGAACAGTGAAAAGCCTCTGACAGATCTCACACAAGGGAAATGTACTCAGATCAGAAGGATGGACCAGACAGGAGGCTATTTGGGATCTAAACATGGGAGATATCTCAGTTTAGCTTGCAAACATGGCATGACTGTGAACCTAGGGACCTCTAAACAGCAAAGTGGGATTGGAAGACTTGGTGGAGCCTTTCAGAGTTTTGCCAGCCAGGCAGAAAGGTTCTGTGCCCTCAGGTAGCTGCCAGTGAGATCATGGCTGGCTCACTCACCTCCGCAGCATCAGCTTGGGGTTCTTGGCCACATACTGCTCCACAAGGTCATTCAGGAGAGTTTTGAGGATGTCAGTGAAGTACTCCAGCTTCCCATGCAGCGACACCGTCAGCAGCGACGCCACATAGGCCCGGTCTCTCGGAGAGAAAGTGCGCTGGATCTCCAGAGTGTGGATGAACTGGTGGGGAGAGAGATAAGCCAGTGTGTGAACGTACTGAAAATGAAGCAGTCACAGCTGCTGGCTCTTGGAAGAAATGGTTCAGGGAACTATTAAGGAATGAACCTTAGCAGACACTGCCCATCTCCTGCTGCCAGTGCCATGGCTCTGGCCCCACAGCAGGCTGCCAGCAGACAGAGGGACATTACCTTGGTGAGGAAGAGCTTGCTGTTGAGGAGGTTGGAGAGCTGGACCAAACCCTGCTCCACTGTTTGCCGTCGGCACTCAGGGATGTCAAGGTCCCTTTGCAGTGGTGACTCACGGTGGCCCGGAAAGAAAATGCGTTCTGCGTAGGACTTGTAGTCCAGGAAGGGGATCCCTGTGCCCACAAGGTCACTTGTGAGGTCCATCATTTCAGTCATCAGGTCTGAGGGAAAAGAAAAGGCCCATGAAAATTACACAACTGACATGATCTCAACAGACAGTGCTGAGCATGAGGTAAGTAAGTGGAGGAACCAGGGACAGCAGCATAGGACTGAGCAAGAGGAAGGATGTTTCCAGTCAGGAAGAGGCATATAGGGGTCTCATTGCTAGAACATTTAAAACTAGACTAGGCAGCAGGAGAAATAGCATGAGTAAAGTTCCAGTCAGGAGGTGTTTTCCAATTTTATAAAGAGGAAACCACTATTCAACACACATCTGTGGTTACATGCATTACGTACAGCAAAGATAGATTATTAAAGACCTGCTCCTCACTCCTTCACACATTTATTGGGAACTATGGTCTCAGTCACTGCAGAGTTTCGGAGCCCCAGTTCTCCTACAGCTGTAAAGAGCTGAAGTACAAGGTTTGTAAGCTCACAGCATGGGCTGCAATTCAGCTTGCCCTACACAAGTAGGCTATATGGGCTAGTAGTTGTCCTTAAGATCCCTCCAAGTGTTCTGTCTCGACTTCAGCTCTTCATCTGAGTCTGGAGGATGAAGTGGTGAATGAGAGAGATCTGTGTAGATCACTGTGGTCTAAATTAAAGAATTAAAAAACCAAGAATTTGGCTCTATGTTTCTATGCACTGGCACAGGATAAATTACTGTCTGCTCTGAGCTATGCAGACAAGTACACAGGAATGGGAAAAGAGGTAGGGTTGAGGGTGGTTCCCCAAATTTCTGTGAAGCTGCAAGAACCCAGGAGCTCAGTGACTGACCTGTGAATTCCTTTTTACATCTGTCTCGAACACTCGTTTCCAGATTTTCCAGCTGGATTTGAACTTTCTTGTAATCCCTCAGAGCCTGTTTGCTCTTCCTCCTGCAATAAGAAGCAAAACTGTTCCTGATGGCACTAGCCCAGAGACTGTCCTTGCCAACTGCTGTGCTGCTGCCAAAGACTTCAGGGCAGTTGGGGCTGAGGCGATTTCTACAGAGCATTATCTTTGCAGGATACCACACAGTGTTCCATAAACTAGATGCGTGAATGAACCACGGTATAGACTGCGACTAGCAGTGCAACATGCCTCCAGCATCCAACACCACCAGGGGCTCAAATTTGACACAAAATAAAAAAAATTGTAACCTTGTTTAGGCCCAAGATGTACACTTGGTCAACCCACTGAAAAACATTGTGAGGAACTCAAAGGTCTTATCCATGCCAGAACTTCTTACCTGTATATGAAGACAATAACCAGAACAATCAGTGCCACAAAGGATGCACCAACACCCAAACCAATCTGTGCCTCCAGCGGGAAGGTGAGCTGACTTTCTGTGTCATACTGCACTCGGCCCAGGAGGAAGTTCAGGTTTCCCATCTGAACCTGTAAGAAGAAAGCATTTGCCATGATGATACCATTCCTCTGTGCAGGAATGAAATACAAAGTCACAGGGCTTCTCCAGAATGAAGAAAGAGGGCACACAGCTGCCCAGAAGAGCTGTCCCACAGCACAGTGAACCCAGCTATACTGTTTACTTTCAGGCAACTTTAGCCTTGAAGAACAGAATTTGAGAATAAGATCAGTTCCCTGCCAGCCCTGTTACCTCCCCTGTCCCTCAGCAGGGCTTCTACCTTTCCTAACTTCACATCCCACTCCGACTTCTTGCACACACTTCAAGAAAAGGCAGGATTTCTGGCGGTGCTGCCGATTCCCTACCGTGAACTCAGGGAGCAGGTCCGTGCCCTCCCGCTTGGTGCGGTGCCGTGGAGCCGGCTGCTCCGACGGGGGCTCGCAGTAGAGGTGATTCCTCGTTAGTGTTTTCACCACACAGACTCCTTCCCCAATCATAGCCATAACTTCATCCTTGGAAATAGCCAGATCTAGATTTTCCCCCTGAAATAGATTTGGACAGCACATGAGATCAGGGAAAAAAAAAAAATCTATGTATTGCCATGGCTTCAGAGAAGATGGAGGAGACCAATACCATGAGATGAAAACAGCATTTTTTTCTTCTTTGTTTAGGCTCACATGTAAATAGGCTGCAGGAGTTAACTTTGTAAGCTAATCATTAATTTCTATATGATTTAGAGTTAACTTTAGGACCTGTAACACGCTGCATAAGTACAGTTATAAATAGCCTGTCCTCTTAAGGCTCTTCAGCCAAAACACAGCTAAGCTCAGCTCTTCACTCTGTATATTTAAAAAGGCAGTCTCATGTCAGTTAATCTGCACTCTCAGGTGAGTCAATCAATGCCTTTCAAATGTATAATGTATCTGTGCTATTTCTCTTATTTGCTTTAATTTTTGGGGATTAAGACTTTCTTTTTTTAATAAAACCATGCTGACAGATGTTAATTACATTTTCATGCTTTAATGCTTTCTAAGCCCAGAGCTCTGTCAGGGTATCCCAACAGGCTGGCAAATCAACCTTCTTGTCTTTTAAACTTCTCTTCCAGTCTTCTCAAACTGTCCTACACCCCCAAGATGCATTAAACTCCAATGGCAGTGGTCCAGACATTTCTAGGCCCTTACATCCTCATGGCTTTTACCCATATGCAAAAAGAGAGCATGTGCAAAATTTGTACCTACAGCTACAGCCATTACTTTCTTTGAGTACTGGACTGAAAAGTACCTTTCCATACAAAAGAAATAGCTCAGAATTTTTTTCTTGCATGTACAGTAAAAATAGAGTCACTGTGCTCTTCTGTATCATCTTTAATGAGTGATTTTCCTGCCTTCACTTAGTAACAGGTCTTCCCCACTGGCAGGATTCTTTTACTCCTAAGTTACTTCTAGAGGAAACTGAAGTAGTTATGAGAGAGTCAGCAGCTGAGAACAGGATGTAGGGATAATGTAGTACTAATATCTCATATACAAACAGTTTATTAGGATTAAAAACCCCAAAAAACAAACCACAGAAGTTTCCACAAGCCTCGTGAAGCCCCTAACCATGATTTATGGACTCAGGAGGCTTTTTAAACTTTTTTTCCTCCTCTATGTACTGTTTTTCGCAGACCAAAGCAGATGTGCTGTGACAGGTTGTAACCAGTCAAATGCTTTAAAAACCTTGGATGCTGCATGACACCAACATAAAACTTCATAAAAGGAACATGAATTGCAGCTGGTTTTTGTCTTACCTCTACAGAGATGACACTTCCTGGCTTGTGACGATATGGTTTGGCAGGGTCCTCAGCATTCAATGGTTTTAGGATGGGGTTGACTTCATAAGAGAAAGGCATGGGATGCAGGGAGTTGAAGTCAAAGCTCAGATTATCCAGAATAAACTCCAGTTTGATACGGACACTTCTCAACAGCAGGTTAATGGCTGGAGTTTTGCACAGGATCAGGTAGGAAGAGTTAACAAGACATGGTTCTTCAAACTAAGTGGAAAAGCAAAAAAAAGTGTCAGTAATGGAACACCAATGCTTCTCCTGCAGCTTGGCAATCCTTTCCACCCCAAACAAACTGGGGCCAGTCTGCATTCTTCTAATCTGGAGAAATGCCAGAAGAACCCTGATTAACTAACTGTAAAAGGGGAAAAATCCAAGATCTGAGGAATTCCCCATGTTCCTCTAAAGGAAAGCTTTCACAGCACTGGTTTTGTTGGAAGGTCTCAGCAGTGAGAATCAGCTCTGACATTCCCCTGGCAGCAAATTCTGGAGAGAGACCAGCTTTGTATTTGCTGGCTCTGAGAGAATAGGAGCAAATACCTTCAATGCAAGGCTGTTTTCTCAGTCTGAATGCTTCTGTGAAAGTGTTCCCATGCCTGGTTGGATATGTTTTATATATTGGGTGAAAGTATAAGAGGGGTTTTTTTTCTGCCCTACAGCCACAAATCTTTCCTAAGAACATTGACAAAACCAGCTGTTATTGATGCATGTGCATCAAGAGAACATTTATCTACAAGAAGTTCTTCATAATTTGCACTAATAATGCAAATCCTTCCTTGTACTTGGGCTGCCAAACCACCCTCTACCTCTGCAAATTCTTCTGCATGCTCTGTGACCTTGGTGACCACATCAATACTTCTGTAATGACCCATCTCAGCAGATTGACAGCAGGAGAGCATAAAATGATTGTGGTGCTGGTAATTTCACCGCCTGGTTTTGTATCTCAGAGTGAAAGAGATTCCAGGAACTATAGGGACAGACTGAAATATGCAAAAGGAAGAATCTGAAGCACAGACACTGAGCCACACAAGCTCCCTGATGTAGATTCCTTTATCTCCACACTGCTGCCTTGCTATTTCTATCCCACTGCACAATCCTGCACACCTCTAGGCAGAGGCAGATCCAGACCATGGAAATGTTTGTGGAAGTGCTTAACCTCTCAGTCTGGCAGAGAATGTTTCCATGGGCCAAGACTGATGGTACAATCCAAGCAGGTAAAAGTAAGTGGTGGGATGAAAAAAGCCCCAGGGGCAGAAAGTCCACCTCTTCAGAGGTGGAACATCAACCTTTGTGCACCCACATCCCCCCTGAGTGCTGTGCTACCTGCTGGATGCTGCACAGAGAATCCTCAGGACACTCAGAGTCTGGGATGATCCTTCGCCATCGCCCCACTCCTCGGCGCCGGCGTTCAGATGGAGAAACTGTAACTCGGATCTTTGGTTTCTGTACAACATCCAAGTTGTATCCATGAACTCTGAGCACTCTCCCTCCACTGAAAGACAAAAAGTAGCTGATCTGACTCACCTGTTATTCATTAGCTCGATTTTGTCCATGCTCCCATCCTTCTGTTTATGCTCATTCTTACAAGCCTGGTTTTACCCCAAAGTGCCACCCAGATGCCACTGGTGCTGCAGCCCCAGCACAATGCCCAGGGGAATGGACGCTTTCTTTCTACCTGAGGAAGCTTTTAGGTGGCTCTGCAAAAGTGATGTTGGGATCCAGAGTATATTTAAAGAGGGATCCTTCTAATCTCCGCTCTTGCTCCCCGTATTTGATGGTGACTGGGAGTTCTGTGGAGACATTGCTGGGACTTGTCTGGCATGCCAGCTGATCCTCTGTCATCTCAGAGAGGCTTGGAGAGACAACAAGAACAAGGGATTAACACAGCCACTGCAGAAACAGATTTTACAGTACCGTGCCTTTCTCTTTGCAGAGAGTCTGCAGACCTCTTCTGCTATTTTCCTAAATCTCATGCTGAAAGCTCTTGTGCCTTATCTGTGTAAGTAATAATTGCTGGCAGCTGTCAGGAGCAGCACATGGACAAAAAGCAGGTACAGTCACTATCCAGGCTGAAGGGACTGGACACATGCTACCAAGGCATGTGCACCTTCTCACCAGCAGTGAGGCGAGGCAGGTGTACATGTCCCAGGGTGAAAGAGAACAAGCAGCTCTTGGGATCAGGCTGCAGGAGCCAACTGCAGCTCCCCACCAGCAAAAGCAGAGTGTCAGCATGGGTTACAGTCCTGTCAAGGGACAAGCAGAACAGAGGTGTGCAGCCCTGCTCACATCCAGGTAAGGTGGGCCAGAAGTTAAGATGGTTGAGGCTGCTGCCATGACCCTCACAGGGAAGATCCCCTGGAACACAGAGGAAAGCAGAGCTCCAGGCAGCATCACACCCTAGAAGGCTCAGGGAAGGACTCAGGGCAGTGCACAGCTAGCACATTGGCAAGTTCTGATCTTACATTTGACAAGGGAGGTCTCCAAGCAGGACACTGATCTCATTGGGATGCCCAGTCAGCAGCTTTGAGCCTAGAAGAGTAAGGCAGGTTCCTCCTGCTTTGGGACCCTGAGTTGGAACAATGGATTTCAGTTCTGGATTCTAGAAGAGGGAGGGGAAAAAAAAGAAAAAAAAAAAGGGGGGAAGTGAGTGACAAGGACCTCAAAAGACAAAACAAGGAAAGAAAACAGCAGAATGTGTTCAGTGTCCTCCAATGCTCTGAAAATAGAAGCCACAAATCCAAACCACAGGGAGGCCTCAGCTATACTCCCACAGCTACTCTACTGAGCAGAGGAGGGATCAATCACACCAGCAAGAACCATGAGTCAAGGACCTTTCCACAGACTGCCAAAGGCATATGGATGCTGTAAAACAGCAGAGCTGTGAGCCTCACACACAAACCCGAGGATTAACAGTTCAAAGGGTTTGTTCAGATCAGTAACTGGATTAGTAACTCAGGTTAGGAAAAACAAGGTAGCAAATAAATTGCCTGTTTGCCTAGCAGATGAGGAGATTAACAACAGGGAGCCCTATGAATTTTTGTTGAGAACTGTGCTGTAACAGAAAAAAAAAACTTTACCACTGAAGAGCTGCAGCAAAATTTAGAGAAACCAAGCAGAATGACACAAGTAAGTCACTGCTGACAAACAAAAAGCAAGATCCATGAAATAAGAAGGAGGATGGAGACTACAGGAGAAAAAGCAAACATGTATACCATTGCTAGTCTCTAAATAGCATCCTGGTGATAACCAAGAGAAGAGCAACAGAGCATAATCTAGTACGTAAGATCAAAGCCAAAAATGGAAGAGTTTAAGACTTGCCAGAGTCTCTTTCCCCTGCCCATGGGAGAGGAGGACATGCAACTAGATACATAACTTGCAAATTGCACAGAAAGGAAGGAAAGGGAGCAGCTGCATTTAAAAGTTACTTAAGTATTATTTCATAGTTGCTGGGTTTAAGACATCAAAAAAGTTATCAGAAACATGTTTAAAAATGATAGGAAACATTTCTCCACACAATGCACAAGAATTTTGGACTTACTGCCACCAGGTGTTGAAGGTCAGAAGATAAAAGCATGTTCAAACAGCAATTTGCATATTAACAGAAGAAAAGTCAGAAGTCTTAGTAAGATGTTAAGCCATCAATAAAAAAAATTAAACTGGAAACAGAGGAAAAATACAGTGTATCTTTAAGTATTTAAGAGATACCATTGTCAAAAAAAGAAATAAAATCACCAGAATACAGGATCTTTAGTATTATCCAGTACAGCTGTTCTTATAATCTAAAGGGGAGTGAGGGAGGAACAAACCAAACCAAGAAAAACCCCAGCACACCACACAACACAATCAGCAGAAAAATCAGATAAAAATACCAGCAGGAAGTGCCTGGTAGAGTCCTGTAAATTCATGCACTAAACAGTCATTTAGCAGAGATACTGGGAAAACAAGGGAGTTATTATGTTACCTGATAGGTGAAAACATGATCAGAAACTCCACGACCTCCTCCAGGCACTTCCACCACAATATGCCCAAACCTCTCTGTCCAGCTCCCGCCGGTGACGCACACGATGCTGCAGGACAATCCCAGAACAAAGTCACACCAGGGGATATCAGGGCTGCATCCACTGCAGCATGTCCTAAAAACATCTAGCAACCACAGTTCCCTTCTTCCAGCCTTATCTGATGCTCAGAATATACAACCAAACATCAAGAAACACCTCTAGAAAAGCTAGGTTAGGTGCAGTAGAAAAAAGCAGGGACCACTTCCTAACAGGCCCATCTTATCTAAGATAATTCCTTCTGGGACAGACAGGATGAATCCCACTGTATCACAGATGCACACAGTCCAAGAATTCTTCTATTTTCCAGAGTTGATCAAAATCAGTAGCATCTGGAGGGAGCTCAGGCCAGCAGTTGTCAATCCACATATCAGTGCTGTGTCTGATGCAGAAGGCTCAAGACCCGGGTTTAGCTGTCACTGGTCTTCAGCCAGTGGCTTCTGCAAGCAGCCAGATCCCCTGATCTGCACCAGCCATTCTTTCCAGTCCTTTTTCCGGACATAATTTGCTATGGGAGATGCTGACAAGATGAGAAGTCAAACTGCACTCAGAGCAGCAAGGAGTCCCATGTTACAGCACTGATTTGCTAACAGAAAAGCTAATCTGCAGGAGACTTCCCAGCCCTCCTGCATTGCAGGAGATTAATTTTGTCTGGGCCTTGCTCAGGAGCAGGTTCCAGGCTCACAGCTATAACCCCTCAGCTAAAGAAGCTGAGGAATTTGAACTTAGGCAGTACAGTCCAAGACAAGACCCTGTGATGCCAGGTGATTTACAGATACAGAACACAGACAGTGCTAACCCACAAAGATTATGCTCTAATTCTAGGATGAGAACAGAAAGCAGATGCATCCAGACAAACAAATTGCACAGACAGGACAACACTGCTCAACACAGCAGGCCATTCCCAGCAGGATCTTACCTGGCTTCTAGAGGGAAGGGTGCTACAACTACTGCTACTATGGAACGGAAAAACATGTTTGTGATAGCTCTGGTAAGAGGTTACTCACAATTAGTCTCCTCTTCTCCTGCTGGCTGTTTGGCTCCTCTCCCTCCCTTATTCAAAGCTCCCACCTACCTGCTCTGCCAAAGGCCAACTACACAAATATCACAAATATCCTTTTCTCCTTGCTTCCTAGTTATCCCCCACTAATACCTCTTAACACCTAACTACTGATTTATTGTTTTGCTCAGCTGTACCTGGTCAGACACACCAGCTGCAAAATTCTCTATCACTGACATGAGACAGATTCAGGATCATTTCTGCTTCTCATCCTTCTCCTTGCCATTACTTTTACAAGCACTGTGTGACCTGTTAGGCACTCCTGGCCACCAGAAGAGTGGCACTGGGCCCACCAGGACTTCCTCATCTGTTCCTGGCAAAGAGAATCTTTTATTTGAGTTTGTTCCTGGGGGGAAGTCCCACTAGCAAGTGAAGACTGACAGTCTAGGGATGTGCCTTCAACCACGCGTTCCCATCCTCACCCTGTGTTAACGTGGTCAGGCAATTTCCCTATCAGTGACACTTGCACAAGCCATGTCCTTTGCTTTATTGAAATCTCCTGTGGCTGACTGAAACACCCATGAAACTGCAGGATTCTGAGCCCACAACTCCCTGACCTGACTGTGGGCTCTGTATAGGCAACGTGGTTGGAATATGGCATCACTGTTTGGCTGTTGCCTTGTACACAACCTTATCTCTCTAGGGTCACTGCCTGAGCAACTACTCACACAGTGACCTTACTCAGGGCACCCCCTGGGAATGGGCAGGGCTCAACACCTACTACAGCAAAGGCAAAGACATCTCAGGCTGGGTCAGCAGCCAAAGGAAAAGCCAGTGCCTGCCTCTGGGAGGAGGTTTCACAGATACTCTACCTGCTAGAGATCTCATACTCTTGAGCATCTACGGCACAGGGAATTCCTGCAACAGTGACAGTTTCTGCAATGTCTTGATGTTTCTGCCCGAGGTTTGAGCCAGTGATGGTGATTCTAGTGCCACCTTCCACTGGTCCAGACAGGGGGTACACCTGCAAAGACATCCACGCATGTGTAAATGTCACAGTATCTCAGACCTCCGCAGTCTGGTGACTGATCTACAGCACAGGTTCCTTCAGCTGCCCTGGGGCAAACTCTGCCTGCTCAGGTCACTGCTGTTGACTCCTTTTACTGGCTTGGACTAGTCCCAGGTTGCAGTCTCATCAGAAGAAAGGCCATAAAGAACACCACAGTTGGAGCCTTCTTTCCCGTACCTCACTGTTGCCAGCAGTCCCCACCCAGAGGTGATAATCCACTTAGAAAGCAAAGACTGCCCTGCTATGCCTTCCCATCAACATGCTGACCACTCCACAGGGCATTTCTGCTGAAGAGTGGGAATGCACCAGCCAATACATGTTACTAGTATTGAAGCAGCAAGCACCATTCCCCCCCTCAGCATCAGGACAACAATGAATTACATGCTGCACAAATGTCAAAGCTCTGTCCCTGCAGCATCCAAGGTAAACTAAGACAAAATGCAGCACATGGATGTTGTGTGCCACTGAAGGGAGGACAAGCTGACAGGAAAAGGGACACATGGCTAAAGACACTTGTCATGTGGCAGTTAGCAAGCAACACTTAAGATAAATAGACAAATAATTAATTCCAGTAACCTGTCATGCTTTTCTCATTGTTGCTGTGCTATTGTAATTAGATTTTAACCCTCCTTTGCCCCAGGCTTAGCTAGGCCAACCTTTTTCAGGGTCTGGCTCATGACAGTTGGAGGATCCATCCTGTGGACCATTTCCCAGCTCCTGAATGATTCTGGTGTACCAGTTTCAACTGAGATACAAATGAATCATGCCCCACTGCTCACCAGCAGCAAACTGAAAGCCCAGCAACAACAGTCTAGAATCCTCACAACACTGAGGGACCCCAACTGAACTTCCTCTTCAGAAGGTCAATAAATTAATAAGCTGCACTGTTTGCACTCTGAGTTCACAGCCCTTTGATTTCCACTGCAGAACAGAGCCCTCTTTGCCCTGTGTGCAGTACACCAGTGAGCAAATTACTCACAGAGTGAATGAGAGGTGCTGGACACAGGTCCTCAATTTCTTCCTTGCAAGAGCCCCTGAAGATACAGCTGGGGTTGTCACCTCCACACCACACACAG
Source organism: Cinclus cinclus (assembly GCF_963662255.1). Taxonomy (NCBI): domain Eukaryota; kingdom Metazoa; phylum Chordata; class Aves; order Passeriformes; family Cinclidae; genus Cinclus; species Cinclus cinclus. The sequence goes on from NC_085057.1 coordinate 9,355,567, forward strand.
TTGTACTTTGAGTCAGCTGTTTGGCAGCGGCTACAATCAGTGTGTCCCACAGAGCAATTGTAAAAAGTCACTGCAAAGGAGAAAAATTCAGAAATACCTGCAAACATTCCCCATAGGGCACAGCATAACCCAGCAACCTGGTGTCTTTTATGGAACCCACTCCTCCTCCTGCCCCCATGACAAGTGACAGAAGTGAAGCTCTGTTTTCCTTAGTTGTCTTGTGATAGGTCTACCACAGGTACAAAAAGCCTCATTTGAGGATTTCTCAATTCCCTTCCTCATCTCCTGTGTTTTTACTGGGAAGGTTGCACTCCTACCATGAAGATCTGCAGCACTGTCCACTCGAAGGTGTCGTCGCCTCTGTACAAACACCACAGCATTGAATTCGAGTTGAGGTGCTGTGTAACTGTACTGCAAAGACAAAGATCATCAAGAGGACTTAACAGAGGCAAAAACAAAGCAGCTGAATAGGCAAGAAGCACCAGCATCCACACTGAATAGTGCATGGCACATACAGCCTACATGGAGCTTCCATGCATGCAGACAAGGCAGTGTTGTGGGGGGGGCAGTGGCAGCACAGGCTTGTCCTCACTGGTTCACAGCCACAATTCTGCTCTAGAAAGAGTAGCAGGTTTTGGTTTGCTAAGATGAATACTGAAAAACAAGTCCATGCTCACAACAATACTTTTCTAACTTCCTAACTGCATTCCTAAGTGCCCAATTCCTACCTACAAGCCAACTGCTCAGAAAGCTGCTCAAGCTGGCATTTATGTGATTTCAGTAGAGCTGATGATGTAGGATCACACCTGGTCTGCAGGGCTCATGTGCACATGAGCCTGTGTTGCTCTTCTCCCTTAAATATATGAGTTTGTGAACTAAAAATAACACCTCTGCTTGCAAATCTGCCTTAAATAAAATTCACACAGCATCCAGAAATGTACATGTCTGCTTTAATTTTCCCTGATAATTTTACAATCCACAGTCTTGCTTCTATCACCAAGGACAAAATCAGTACTAACAGCATTTTTCTTCTCACAAAAGAACAATCATCACAGGAGTCATGATGCAGAGAATGACAAACTACAGTGCCCCAAGCTAAAGCAGGAGTGGCACTGTGCTGGCCAGTTCAGAGACAGCACCATCCCCTGCTGCAGCCAGTATAGGAACATGTAATGTGGCTCAGACTGCACAATATTCCTGAGGCTGAAGGTACCAGTACTGGCAGGCAGCAGCATCACAGCTGAGGGCCCCAGAGCGCTAAATATCCTACAAATACTTTTTCAAAATACACTCTTCTCCAGAGCTTGCCTTCCATCCTACTCTTTTGCTGAGCAAAACCAGTGTGAATTGTGAAATGGCACAGTCATCCCAGCACTCACCTGGTTCATCTGGCAGGTGATATAACAGAGGGACCTGTTTGTTTCTTCTCCTTCTACATAAGCTTCCATCACCACTGTCCTCCCCTCCAAATTCAAGACACACTCATAGTCCCACTGCTGGTCCTGCAGGAGGAGACACATGGCACCATTTCTCAGTGACAGAGCCTCAGGCTGCATAAGTGTCCTCCTGCCTCTCCAGTTCAGCACCCTTCCCCAAGCCACCAAGCCAGCAGTGTGCTCCTCTCAGTCCCCTTGTTATGCCACGTCTGTGCTGTACTTGAGGGCTGTCTGTGCTGTCACTGCCTCCATGTATGAAAGGCAAACCAACACAAAACACCTAGAAGGGAGCGTGTGTGTCACCATGTGGAGAACTTAGCACAGAGGGAGAAAATAAAAAAAGAAAACAAAAAACAAGCAAACAGTGGGACTGAAGTTATGCCAGTACATCCCTGTGAAACACTAGCTTGGAGATGAAGAACAGTGTACAGGGATTAGGGCAGAGCATGTCAAAAACAGTAAGTGTGTATTTTTCTTCCCTGTCTCTTTCCTATAAACCTTCCACTGAATTGCTTAGATACTTCTTATAAAAAACCTAGATATGCATCTCTCTGGAACCAGCTCTGCTCCTCTGAGCAGTGCAGTATATCAGGTTTAAAGTATAAAGTGACAATTAGACTGTGGGCTGCATGTTCTGAGTTGTTTTTTTGTCTAAGGTTACTAAATTATCTTCTGTCTTGAGAAGCAAAGAGAATTTTTATCAGAGGCACACCCAAGAAACAGCTGTCAAGGGTGGTTTTCCCCACTGCAGAAGTTTCAGGTATGGCAGGAATAGCCACATTAACATGAGCACACCAGAAAGGAGAGGAAATAGATGACTTGTCTTTAGCTTATGGAGACACAAACACAGATTCAGCAGAAAGTTATTCCAAGAACTACTATCTGCAGTGCAGCACATGTGCAATTTAATCCAAATACATGCAGATCTTCTCCAGCAGGATGGTGCACACCTGTACTCTGCCCTTCTCTGGGTGACCTTCTACACACCAATACATCCAGCAATGGAATTCTTTCTGCACAGAAATAGGTTATTCCTCCAGGAGAAACCTAGGCAGAATCACACCTGTATCTTACACATACTTTTAGCAGTCCAGTAGCCAGGTTGCCCAAACAGTGCCCTGTATTAATGCAACTTCTTGGTGGTGATGGCATTGAGCTGACTACCTGATAGAGGTGGAAGTTCTTTCCCAGCAGGGTTATCTTCCTTGCCACATTAACTGGAAACAGCGAAGTTCCCTGGATTCCCTGCACACAGGGACATGCATTTGGGCCCCAGCTAGGCTCTTCACTCTGAAAAAACAACACAGGACACAACCCCTCCAGTGTGCTGAAATACTAGACTGGCAATCTGTAAGAAAACTTCAGAGTTACAGCCTTAGACCATGAATTACAAAAGGCCAGTAACTTACCTCCTCCCAAAACTCAGGGGCATCATACTGATAATCGAGGTCAGGGTGAAGGATCCTGGGAAAGTCAGGAACATCCCTCTCTGAAGAATCGCCATCACCCGACAGAAGAGTAGAAGCAGAGAAAAGAGATGTGTCATTCTCAGCCTGCAGCAAATCCATCCAGTCCTCTGTGTCCTGGAGCTCTGTGCCTTCCTCCAGCAGCCACTGTGAGGGAGCTGATGTTGGGAGCTCTGAAACAGAGAGCTCAGTTCCTGGCAATCCAGGAGCATCATCAGAGACCACAGGGCTCCCTGGCACCTGGCTGGGGGTCTGGGGAGATGAGATGGCAGATGTCAGTGCCTCTGTGGTAGGAAAAGGACTTGGAGACCACTTGAAACTTATGACATGAGGGGAAGGTGTTATGGCTGCCACTGCAGAGGTGTGCAGAGGGCTACCCCCAAGGGTGGTGGATGGGTCTGTGTGCTGGGCCTCCTGGGCTGTGGCTGGCCCTTCAGTAGGCAAGGCTATGTGATCCATGTTTTTAGATGGGCTGAAGAGGACAGAGGCAGCAGCAGAAGTTGTCTCTGGCACAGTGACAGCAGGTTTGTCTGCTGGTGGTGGCAGCGGGGATTCTGTGGCAGCCTGGAAGGAGGTGGCTTCTGTGGAGAGGGCCAGGTGGGTGTAGCTGGGGGTCTGTGCCAGCTCCGTCGTTGTCTCCGAGGCTGTGGAGGGCGTGGCGTGGATGGGCTCCGTGTGGGGCACAGTGCTCGGGCCCACATGCACAGGGGTGGTGACGGGTTTTGTGGCCATGGTGGGGGCTGCGGTAGAGGACTTGGTGAGGGGAGCAGCTGAAGAGGGGTATACACTCGAAGTTGGGATCTGGGCCTAGAAAGAAACAACACAGTGGGATGAGAAGAGGGAAAGAAATGAAATAGAATAAAATCCAAGCAAAAAAACTCTCCATATGACTTCTCAGACAAGAGGCTGTTTCACCCTCTGGATTTAAATAAGAGCTACATCTTATACCATCTTTTGCAACGGGGAATGTTCACACTGCAGATCCAGCAACACTCCCTCTTCCCACAGATGGCACTGACCTCCTCTCAGAGGGAGGTCTACTAATCTTCGTCCTCCACAAAAATACAAGGCCACCTGCGGGAGCCACAAACTGGGCACCTGCTCCATCTCCCTGGCACAGCCTCCCTGCAAGCTTTCTCTTGTCCTTCCACTTGGACAGCTCTGGCTGCATAGCCCCAGTACAAGGGTGACCTGCTTCATCTGAAGGCACTTTCCCAGAAAGCTGTAGTATCAGGGAAGCAGAGCCTTGTGTCACTCCAAGGGGAGCTCCTCTTTGCTCCAACAGTTCACCTCCTTGCTTAATATGACTGACAGCTGCTATTTTACCTGAGAAGAGATCTGACTCACTGAGGCTGTGAGAGCGCATGGGACTAGGACTGAGCAGGAGACGCACCCTTTCATTGTAGATAATGGATCCTTCCTCACAGGTGGCTTTGTGGGTGCAGAGGTGCTGCTGGATGCACCAGTTACATCTCCAGAGACTGCTCACACACTTCTGGCACCTGAAGAATGATAGAAAAGCAGCTGCTAAGACAGGACAACCCAGAAAGGGACAGCCACCCTCCCTAAAACTACAGAAGAGAAAAAGCAGGTGCTCACGGTGCCGATTTCCACAGCAGGGCCACTGCAGCACAGTCATAGAAAGAGAAGTCCACAGAAGCAATGAAGATGTCATGGAAACGCACTACAAGCTTTATGGTGACATGATCTGAAAATGAAAATAAAAATTTCTTAGAAATGGAGCCCCTACAAGTTTGCCATACTGTTAGGAGACACAGTGTGGTTTAGGATAGACACTGTCAAACACTGAGATAGATTCCCTTCCATGCTTTTAGCATCTCAATCACTGGATTACCCTATGGACACTAAAAACAGGTCGGACAAGTTCATCAGGAGTAGATTGTGACAGCTCTTGCCAACCCATGGGAAAGAAGCCTACTCTGAAGATCTGTCCATCTTTATCTCTAATTGCAATGCCATCTCTGCATTACAGGAAGAAGCAACACTGAGGTTCAAAGCTGATTGTCTTCTTTTGTCATCCAAAGGAAAATGAAACCCTTACAGCTGATGTGCCCTTCACAGGCTGCCTTCACCTTGAGAGCTTTATTTTATGACCAGACTAAGAAGTGAGTCAGGGAAGAGGTTTATAAGATTTGTAATCTCACTTGCAACAACTGAAGGCTAATCTGCTTTAAAATCCAGGTCTCACATCAACTACAAGCCTCAGGATAGCCCTGTTCTGTTTGGGAAGAGACTGTCACTGTTTTCTGTAGACCAAATAGCTACAGAGATGGTCAAAACTCACTGCAGCTGATAGCATCAGCTGGAAGGAGATATTTTGCATATGACAGTACTAAATGAGCTAATTAATCTTGTCCCAGACAAATGCCTCCAACCTTAGAGCTGGTTATTAGCTCTCCAAATAATAGGAATATACTGCATTCTCTGCTCAACCCCAGTAGCTGCTGTTTCTCTAAAGCACTTTGCAATAAAAGTTAAGTAGCAATAACCTTGTGCACTGTTCCCCTCAGAATGAGATTTCAGAGCTCCTCTTGCAAGCAATCTTTAGTCACAACAGAACAATCAACATGTGAAAAACCAGTCAGCTCTGAGCTGGGTTTCTGATAGGATGGCAAGGGAAGCAGTACACTAATAAAACAGTGATGAGGGGTGTATTGAAAGCCTGGATGTGCAGAAAATAAGGGTATATCCTATGCAGTTGGAGGCTGAAGTCACAGCAATACTGCCAACTCCTATCACTGTCATAGAGGTGATTGCATTTGGCAGTGGTGGAAAGGCTAACACGTCCCAGGATTTCAGGGTTATGACACCAAATTTATAAATACTCCTTTCTCCAGAAATACCATTATTACCCATGACCGCCAATAATGCTGTTTGACAGTACAGAAAATGAAGCCAAGCACTTGAAGATTGAGAGCAAGAGTTTGTGCTACTAACTTGGAGCTCAACAGCTACATAAGATGGGTGAGCTGGTATGCAACCTTTAAAATAAAGCTGGAAAATAGCAAATACTTTAGTGAACTGGGGAAAGTATTATAAGTAGGAATAGAAAAGTGTTGGTATCTAAGGCCCTAATGAGATCTCATTTAGAAAACAATGTATGAATCTGGTTACCAGCTTCAAATTCATTCTAGCAGAGTACAGAAGCCATGCACAGAAGTAATAACAATACAGTGAAGGAGAGAGAAGTCTGAGGAACAAGAGAACATGAAGAAGAAGCTGGCACAGTTAAACAGCAAAACTCTCTGCTAGGAACACCTGGCCATAGTTCACTGAGTGGGAGAAGCACTGAGGAAGCAAAAGGACAACACAAATAGATCAAAGAGACAGAAACCATCCATGAGCAAGTTAATGCTACAGAACAGGAGTCACTTGACAAGTCTCAGACAATATGAAAGTAATGTAGGTAAGGCATCTCAGAATAAAAGCAAGACTGACTTACAAAGGAGTTGATAAGAATATCTGAAGCCTGGAATAATGAGAACTAGACTATGGCTGTATCTACACTGATTTTTCACAAATGTGCTTAAATTCAGGCCCACACAACTAAACAGAGAAGCAAATCCTACCCACTCTGCTTGCACTGGCAGTGCATACCCTCTTCCTTCTTTGCCTGACCACTCTGAATGAAGACCTGGATGGATTTGCTCCAGACTAAAGCAGTGTGAAGGCCAGATATTAAAGTACTGCAAATAATACTGAAAATGAAGGAGTTGGAGATTGAATGAGCGTGTTAGCTGAGTTCTAGTATCATGTTATGTCCATGGAGATTGCTTTATACCTATTAGCAGGTGCATACTTGCACAGAAAAATCTGTTTAGTCATTTAGGTGAATGGTGTGGAATGTATCCCAATGGACACCTGCCTTTTACTTCAGATGAACAAACTCTTTGAAGAGATCAGCTAAAAGAGCTCATACTGACAGGCTGGGTAAAAGCCAATGCAAGGAAAACAAACTGAGAACTTTCCAGGTCCTTTAGAGTGGCCAATCAGCAATACTCAGCCAGCTATTGTTCACAGGCTGACTCTGTATTTTCTGAGGTTATGCCACATTGAAGATTTACTTCTATCTTTAAGGACCATGGGTCTCTTCTTGTCTTTCCTAACATATACTTCCTTCTCCCACTACATGGGTTTAGAGAAGGTTGTGTTTTGTTTGGTTTTAATAATAAAGCAATATTTATGAGCATTTTCTCCCCAGATTTATGAAAAATCTGCCAAACCAGCCATCTCTCTAGACTGCATTTCAGATCACATTCAGATTTGCATACAACCCTTCAAACAGGATCTCCTTTCCAACTATCAGAATTTGGCATTGGAATTTGGCAACAGCCCAAAATAGCACAGGATGTGTGTGACACAAGTAGAAAGCAAACAGATATTATGAGGAATGAAATGAACACCTGCTGACAGTCCTGCATGACATACATTCATGGCTGCAAATCCTGGCAATACAACGACCTACAACATACTTTCTCCCAACAATGTTATCAGAGCTATCATGCTCCATTTAAAGCATTTCACTAACCTGTTCCTGTTGGCAAAGCTGGTGCTTGGCTGGGATCTGGGGAAGGACACATGATTCCTGACTCTGTCAGAACTGCTGGGCTTTCATAATCTTCAAAATAACATGAGTAAAATTCTTCCTCACGCAGAGAAGGTAAGTCCAAGATGGCCAAGAATATCTGTCAGTTCAATAATATCCAGTAAATTTAATATAGTTTTTTGGCTCTGTTTTCTTAAAGGAAGAATCCCATAATGTAGTTATCTATGAAAACACTAGTTTTCCTATAATGTCTCCTAGGACTGACTGTTTCATTCATCATCTCTTGCCATTCTCAAACTGAACTTGGCATCCCTCCAGCAACTAACAACTTCCCCCATTGTCCAAGCCTCTAGAAAAAGATAGGTTCTTGCCACTTCCTGACACAATGACAGACTTCAAATCACTCCAGCACCTTCTTAGCTTTTCTGCCAGTTATCACATGCCAGACAGGAGCTGTAATTCTGGGCGACTCCTTTCAAGCCTTCCTGACAGCAAGTGACAGAAACATCGAAAGCACAGACACAGGCACCTTATAGATACTAAAACAAGGAGGGTCCCCATCCAAGCAGGCATCACATACTCCAGAATACCCAGTAACTCTTTGCAGTCAAGGACACTTAAGTTTTAGGGAAAAACAAAAACAACCGAACAACTGAATTAACAGCTTGGTTATACTAGGAGATAAGTTCCTCATGTGAGGCAGAAAAAGTACCTGAAAGTTCAGTGTTTCAGCCCCCCAGTGAAAGCAACAAAACAACTTATGACTCCTCAGTTTGCAGAAGACTTTTTATAAGCTTGAGCATCATCAGAGGATCACCATCACTCACATTTCTCTTTTCCTCTCTGCTGATATTGGCTGGAGTTAGTGACTGGACAGACAGACACTGCTGCGTAGAGTTAAAGCTCCAGAGCCACTGCTCACTCAACCTGGACCGCAAGCACTCGGAGCGACGGCTGCACCTGCAGGGAAACAGCAAGAAGCCCTGTGAGAGACCTGAGCAGCAGCTGGTGTTTGGCTTCCAAGCAGACACTGCCTGTCTCAAGTCTTGCTAGAGTCTTGGGGGAAGCTGCTACACCAGCCACCGGAATCCCAGCCTTCCACCATCTTCAACAATAGAATGAACTGTTGTGAAACTATAGATGGGTAGGCACTTCTTGGGATTCAGGGGTCATGAACTAGTTTCTACAGGGAAGCAGAGAGAGCCAGCTAGCAGACACAGCAACCCCAGTAGAGGATCAAGAACTAAAAGAGTGCCAAGTAAGACACCAGAAGAAGAGAAAAGATAGTTTCTCTAAACTTGCAATGTGGTAGTTTGAACTGAAGTCAGACTAAACCCAGGCTGAAATCTAATGAACAGGAGAATTATGAGTAGTGCCAAAGACCCAAAAAGCAATGGAAAGATGCCCCTGTGTGCAACTGCTCTTGCTGCTGGCAGTGTTTTAGGGAAGGAGACACAGGAATGATAAATTAGACCAAATATCCCATAAAGGAACTAAAAATAAACTAAATCCAGAAACAGATATAAGGAAGAGAGTAAGCAGAGGCAATCCCTAGGCACTCTCCCTCCAAAATCCTTACAGGTGAACAGGGATCCGTCTTACCTTCCCTGAAGGACACACCAGCCACAGTAGGGATCTTTCAGTGCCAGACAAGACTCACAGTCCAAGTACAGGGAACATTCCATTATGGGAACCTTTACCACCTGTCAGAGAGAAATGAAAAATGGAAAACACAGCACACACAACAAAGCTCCCAGATCACTGGCTACTTATGCCTAACTATCAAGTCCCATCATCCCCGTGCTCATTAAAACAACTTCTTGATCCTCAATTTATCCTCCCATAATGACAAAGAAGGAAAGAACAAGTTTCCAGAGCCCATCAGAAAGGCCATTTCACATATTGGTGAAGGACATCTGAACATCAGCCTGTAGAGAGGGCACTGATGAAAGCAAACTGTATTGCTCTTCATTGGTTATTCTGCAACACACTTTTCAAGGAGGAAATTTTATGTAGTCATAAAACTACATTTTAACAAAGTGAATTACAGACTAGCTGACTGAATGTCATCCACTCTCCTGCTTTTCTGGACTCTGTCATGTGAGATCATCTCTCCTGACACACAGGTGAATGAAGCTAGAGATGGCAGCTACAGCTAAGGTCTCTGAATCTATCTGCACTATTGCCAAGCTCTCCCTGGCAGAAGTATAATTTTGACTGCAAGTAGACCCTGAAGCTTTGATCAATGTGGAACAAAAACTCTCCGCCATCTCAGGGTAAATTTTACTTGCAAAATTCTTATGCTTTAACTTACCATCCTTGCTGATTTCAGCCTCTTGCCCTCTTTAATCTGCTACTACACTTCAGCTACTACTGTCAGCTACTTTGAAATACCAACTTCTATAATCCCAGACCTATTACTTTAGCTAAGTACATGATGTAATTTGCATCTTTTAATTGGCAGAACAATTACTGTTATGGATGTATTTCAGATTTCCCTAATCTTCTTCTACTCACAGATTTCAACTCCTGCTTTGAAGTGTTACAAATTTTACAAGTATCTCAAAGTGCACTGGGGGAGTGAAGGGAAGCAGTGGCTCTCATTTTTCGTTTGTTCTTTCCTTCAGACTAACTCAAGGACTGCTTTTCCTTTATTAGGAGGATCCTTTTCTTTCCAGCTCAAGGAGCTGATACAAGTGGTGGTACAAATCCTCTCAAATATAGTATCCATGGCTGGATTTCCTACCCAGCAGATACCAATAATCCAAAAGCCTGAGGCATTGCAATGTCTCTTCTCTTCCAGCTGCCTCTAGGCACCAACAGAAATACAGAAAGCAGGGATAAAGAGAAAGGTGCCTCAGATGGGTCCTTCCACAGCTTGATTTCATGTGCAAGACTGTTACTATATCCCTGGTCAGAGAACACCTCTGCTATTTGAAGGCATGTCCCACACATTTCTGCTTTTTGTAGGTTACAGAAGAACAGCTTCATTTTTTTAACTGATTAAAACAGAAGTGCTACACTTCCATTAAAAAAAAAAAAATCTCTTTTCTCTTTTCAATCTCCTACAAAACCAAGATGGATCACACGTGAACCCAGAGGCTTTCTTCTGGTCAAATGGAGAAACAAACTGTTGTCCAAACAGTTCCTGCTCAACACAGCAGAATCCAGGAAGTGGTGGTCCCTTGTATTCATGCCAGCAGAGCAGCTTTTTTACAGCCTGCAGTTCAAATTCTTCCATCACCACTGATACAGCCTGACAGACTTCAGAAAATGCACATGCAAACAAGCCATGGATTAAGGTAACAAGGTTTCTCCATGCTTTCTTCACCTTTTGGGAAAGGTCAGTCCCTGTTCCTGTAACAAGACTGGCAGGCAGCTGGTGCCCAGCACAGGCTTAGCCAGGTGCAGCTTCCCTGCCTCCCTGCTCCTGTCAGCAGTTTGTCTGGACATCTAGTGCTTTCAACTCCTCTGTGGAAGGGCTTGTATTGCTCTTACCATTGACTGGGTCATGACAAAGAGGTGCTCTTGCAACTGGTCGAACAGCAGGTCTCCACTCACCATGCTGTTCACCTGGATAGATACCGAAGCATAGGTGTGTGCCTCTCCCTGGGCTCCCAAGTACACCTGCAAGAGAGCCACAGCTGTGAGCAGGCAAAGCACCACCACAGGAGCTGGGGGCACCCATTCAACAACAGGAACAAGCTGGAACCACAGCTGTGTGCAAGGATTTTAACCTCCCACCAGAACCTCAGTGCAGTGACTCGAGCCACATGGAGTACATGCCCAGAAATACCTGTGCAAACCACGTAGGATGCACCAGCCCTGCTGCTAGCTCAGTGCAGATGTAACCAAAGGCAATGTGGCCACGTTTGGGGCATTCACATTTTCTCACGCAGTGCAGGGTGAGAAGAGACCGTCTGATAATAATGATCCTTAGTAGAAACTCAACTCCCCAAGGAAAAAAAAAATAATTGCCTTTTTCCCCTTCTGCCTGAGCATACTTGGTTAGTTTTATCCTTTTTGCTGCATGCAGATCATACCTTGTGCAGCCTTCCTCTGCTGTCTCCCAGAAAAGCAATGGTGTGGCCATCTTCCACATTCACTGCCACAGCTGTCAGACGGGCCTCAGTTTTCTCCAGGAGTGGGGCTGCTTCCAAGGGCACCCGGCTGGCCATAGGGCTGGGAGTGTGGTCAGAGCCACAGGGGTAGGCATACAGGGTGTCCTTTTTGGAGGAGTAAAAAGAACAGGGAAATCAGTACCCAAAAAATGGGTACAAATAACATTGACACATTAAACTCTTCCCACCATCCCCTTTTACCCAGATTCCCCAGCAGTGATTTCAGCTTTAACCCCTCTAAGCTTTTCTTACTGTAGGCAAAAACACCCATATTTTAATATTTAGTTTAGGTATGCTGGCTGTCTGTACCCTCATAGAATCCTACAAACATTTCAGCCAGTTCATTCAGCATCAGTAATGAAATGCATTGAAACTCTCTCACGTTCTCCAAAAAACACTGCTGTTACACACTGCCATGATACTGCTTTAGGGAAGATTTATTGTGTTTTCCAATCAAAGGAAGAATAAGAAATTTTCTGTTTCCAGTGCAAAGGCACCTTTTGACAAATTTCACCTCAAGCAATTTGCATGATTTTGCTGTAACACCTACAATTTAAATCCTAAATCTGTCCTAATCCCAGTGCATCACGACATACATAAACACATGGTGGGACACAACCTGCTCCAAAGAGCTTACTAACTACACTTAGAATAAAAGAGCACATACAAGAGACATCATTGCACACTGCTTCAATCCTTCTAAGTCTTGTGAGAGAGCTCTGCACATTAACTCCACTGCTCTGTGCACAGTCATTCTCCTGTTCCAGTTAGTTCCCTCCCAGTGCCACCAAACCTTCACTTACTGCATTCTAAAAGAGGGACAATGAAAGCTGCCAACTTGTTTACTATTTGTTACGTGCAGTGAAAAGACATCCCATTATGATTCATCTTTTTCCTAAATAACAAACTCAGTCTTGTCTAGGATAGTTCCTCTGTTGCTTTATATCTTTCTTGGTGCCTTGTTCCATGTCCATTTCAATTTTACAGTACCCTTTTGGAAACTGAATGCAGGATTGTTCACGCAACAATTAATATCTAAAACATCATTTTTTAATTGATCAGCGGCTTGTCTTCAAACAATGTGGCTTGTGCAAATTCAAGATTTTCATCACAAAATCCCTTATGGATAATGTTTTCACTCTCCTCTCCAGCCCCTTACTAATTACTCTGACAAAGCTGAGCGTGGAGCAGCGCATTAACTGTGGTCCATACTGACTCCAGCTCTCTCTTGCCTCAGGCAATTCAATTTAGACTACTTGTGAGCAGGGTTATGTATTCCTTCTGTCTGATGTCTGTGGCTTTGCATTTGGCAGCTCAGGCTGCGTGGTACCAACCGGCACCAGGCAAGGGAGCTGCCCCTGTCACAGATCCATGATAACAGCACATCATGGCATTCCTGAGGCTTCTGCTTATCTCCACTCACTGATCCCGTGGAAAACCTGGCCCTTTCTCCTCTCTCCTCCCATTTCTCTCTCTCTCTTTTTTGTATGTTTGTGTTGTTGGTGGCTTTGTTTGTTTTTTATATACTTGACTGCCTCCTGGAGAAACTAGAAGCAATCAGCAGCTTTTGGTAAGGTCTATGGAAATGCCACAGTAAAATATATTTAACCTGCTCAGCTCTGTTCCCTTCTCAAATGCATTGTTATCTTAGCAGGGAAGCAAGGCTTGACACAGCAGTTTCATTAACAAACCATGCCAGTTAGACTAGCACTGCTTTCAGTCCAGTGCTTTGCTGTTTGCCTTTCAAATATTAATCCAATTATTTTCGTGCACATTTGGTGTAAGGTTCTGACAAAGTCTGAGGAGGTTATAGCTTTTAGTAATTGCTACCATTGTCTTTTAATGATTTTACCATCCTCTAAATTATCATTCATTTTTAATGGCATACGTTTTTCTTACCACGTTGTTTGATTTTTAAGCTTCTTCCAATCATCTTCTTGTTACTTAAAAATTTCTATTTCTCCAGCTATCCAATTCCTATAAGATTTATTAGGAAGCAGGCCACTGCCAAAATTCCATGCTTCAAAGCATTAAGCGGTTATTTTGAATGGGATTCTAGATATCTTTTGCAATCTTTGTACAAATTCTGGAGCCTAATGACCTCACTACTGGCTGCCTAAAAAAAGTCTACATACAAGTCAGAAATATTTGCAAGCCCGTCGTGATCACACTGCTGTTGCCTATTTGTGATGCCAAGGGCAAGTCACTTCACATACAACATTTATCTACCACAAACCAACGTGACTTATGCAAGCTCTCCCAGCACTGGCACAGCCCAGTCGTGGCCTCGTAGGGGCTGTCTGTATAAAGTACTCATATAAATTTACATAGAAGCTGTTTGAATTGCTTGCAATGAATAACATCTTGGCAACACTGCAGAAAATGCACTTGAGGGATCATCCAGTGTCTTAATGAAATGCAGCAGCTGCTGCTGTGAATTCTGCTGTGCGTATCCTATCTGCACAGGTAGGAAACAACAATAGGACAAGCTATATCTATGTATGAAGAGGACTAAAAACAAAAGGACAAGATCCATGCCTTGAAAACTATACCCACAGAAGACATGCAGCCTTCCCAAGCCTTGTAGAAACATGTTTCACACTTCCAATTTATCAAGTCACTAAACAGCATCTACATAGCCTCCTGCATCTCAGAACTAATCAATCTCCAGCAAACTGAACAAATGAACTGCGTCTGAAAATCTCATAAAAACCAGCTGGAGGCTTTTTTTCCCCCAGTTGAAGAGATTGTACCAAACTATAAAACACAATTTCAGCTTCCCTTTTTGGGCTGAAACCCAGAGGCAGAGCTAACTAAGGAAAAGGGCATACCTTACGCGCTAGTTGGTTTGGAGGCAGAAAAATGTGAAATTAATTAACATTATCCTTACATCCAGCAAAAGCTGCCACCATTGAAAACGAGTTAAAACTGTTCCTGCATAAAATATCCATTGACAGCTGCTTCCACTCAGCCCTGACTGGAGCAGGCAGGAGCTGGCACAGACCTTTACATGATGTTAGATACAATTTGAACGACAACCGCTACCGGTGCTGAATGGCAAAGGATCAGGTTTGTTAGGACATTTACATATCATTGGACACACTTGTTAGTAAGACACCACTCTATGGTCATCCCACTAAAGCCAAACCATGCAGCTGGGACCCTGGGATCATGCACCAGGAATCACAGAGAAAAAACTGTTTTTCTCCCACCCTGTGAATCCACTCCTCCACCGGATCAAATGGTATAAGGGCACTCTACATCATTCTGAATGAAGGATTTTTCTCATCTGCTCATACCTGTTTGACATTTAACTCCCTAAAGCTCCCCTAAAAATCTCATGACAAGTCCTTCCATGTGGCCTTTTCCAAGGACCCATGCCTAAGAAATATGGTGAAAGCAGGACATCAAGCTGAGCAGTCTCCTGCTTCTCAACTCTTACATACTCCTCCTACCCTTACACTCATCCTGCTCCAAGTCTGCTCTTTACCCTTCCCTCGTCCCACAAGTACTCTACAGTCAGCTTTAGCTACTGAAAGGAAAACCATAATTTTAAGACTGGTTTTGAACCACACACCCAACCCCAGAAATTTCTAAAGCTCTGTGGTACCAGTTTGCTTTTTGTAGCACCAGGCTGGGAAGAGGCAATTCTCTGAACAGCCTGTTCTGTAAAGGGAAGACACAAGATAACATACTGCTCTAAGGACCTGAAATACCCTTGGTGCAAACAGGCTGCTCATAGTAACAGAGCCTCATGCCAGTGACTGTATCCAGGAGAGCACTGCTGCCCCGTGTTTGTATCACTGTCCCTGATTTTGCAGCCAGCGTGGCTTGCCAGATGGTGAGAATTCAGGGTCATAGCCACCTTAGGTCATATTTTTATCCTGCAACATCCCATCATGCTTTTGTCACGGAACTTAAAGGATTATTACCCCTTACAGCTCTGGGGAAAAAGAGCCAGCTCAGGAAAAGGTCCTTCTTGTGCCCAGAATTCTATAGGACTAAAGCAGTCTATAAGAAACTGGGATTTTCACAGAATCACAGAATTATTGAAGTTGGAAGGGACCTCTGGAGACCATGTAGTCCAACACCTCTGCCAAAGCAGGATCACTTAAAACCTGTTACACAGGAACACATTGAGGAGGGTTTTGAACATCTTTGTTGATACTTGGTTTTGTTAATGTTCCTTTTTGTTCCTGAGTGCTCTTGGAGGAAGCTGTTGTGAAGTGCACTTCACCATAAGCAACAGGGACCCCAGCGCACCCCTTAAATTCCCTTCCCAACACACAGGGATGCACACAGAGGAGCATGCTCCTCCCTCCCTTCCCTGCAGGAGATGACACAGATAAAGAATGACTTGAACAGCAGCTTCAGTGCTCTTGCCTATTATTGCCACAAGACAGGCCTCAGGGCCAGGTCACACCAGATGCTCTTCCTACTGCCACATACAGTTCCTCTCCCTCTGCAAGGAATCTTGCCCATGTGAGACACAACAGACTGAGCCCAAAGGCTTTTAACCCAGATTTCAACATCCATCTGTATAAGCAAGGTAACTTCAGGAACACAGAACAACACAAGAACATGCTGCAGGCTGCTTAAAAGCGCAAAGCCACTTACCGCTGGCAGCTGGACACAGTTGGAACTGACATCATATTCAATATATGCCACTTCTGTTCCTTCTTCTGACTTCCCATCTCTCATGTAGCAAACATCCCTAGTCCAGTTGGTCAGGCGATCCACCTCCTCCATTGCGTACACACAGAGCGCAGACTCCTCGCTCAGTTTCCCAGAAGATGCCTGCCAGGCAGAGAAAGCTGCAAATAGCACTTCCCCATCGGTGTCCAGCTGCCCCTGGGCCAGTTCCTTTCCCGGCTGGGTGACATAGGCTGCCTGCAGGAGGCTGTAAGTATTGGCTTTGCTCTGGCAGAGCAGAGGTAACTCTACGTACGAGTAATAGTGGGAGTCATCCAGGCAGATGCGGGAGATGTAGGTCTTGTACTCCCGCGACTGGGATTTGAGGTCCCGCCGGTAGAAGAGGAAATAGACACTGGAGCGGTAAGTGAAGGATTTAATGAAATGGTGGTTGTACTCTGACAGTCGGCCTACAGCCAGTTTTGCTGTTTCTTCATAGGAGAAAATGGAGTGAGAGTCTGTTGCTTGAACATCGCCTCCGTGGGCCCTGAGATTCCGGGTTGTGATGGGAGGAATCCCTCCTCCCACTCCTCTGCTGGTGTACCCTCGTCCCACAAACAGCAAGGGCACCTCGTCCTTTGAGTACGCAATGAGTCCCACAGTGGTGATATTGGGATCATTGGCAGCAACGTACTGAGTGTCACCAGGGCTCTCTGGGCGGAAGAGGACGTGGTCGATGGACGCCAGGCTCCTCTTCTCACAGATTCCCTGGTGGACACTGCCACACACAATGAGCTCCTTCTGCACAGTGTTCACCAGCAGCAGCTTGTTGTGATTGTCAGTGTGGTGTGCCTGAGGGCATTCCAGCTTTGAGACTGGGGGGAGGCAATCCTTACTGTCCAGAACCGGTCCAGTCTGAACCATGTTCTCCAACAGCAGGTCAGATGTCAGCTGAAAGAGAAAGTTGGTGGCCCCCAAGTAAATGGTCCCAGACTCCAAGTCCATGGACAGGTGGAGAAATTTTGTAGCATTGTGTGAGAATGTGACATACTGCAGTCCCCGTGGAATTGATGCTCCCAAGAAACAGAGAACAGGAAGAAGGAACGTTCCCAGAGGCATGGTACACACTCTGCAAGAGAGGAAAGGCTGTTATAACTCCTTGGAGCCAGGAATAAACAGTAACACTCAAAATCCTTCAATAGCACCCACAGTAAGAGGCCTTTAGGAGTATCAAAGATTTAATTCAGTCATCTCCATATCAAGATGACAGGTGCAGCATCCTCAGGAGAAGGTGCAATGCTGCAAGTAAATGCAACACTGAAGCTGATCATTGCTCTTGTAACATCAGAAAAATCCACATTTAACTTGACTCCTGCACACCTGAGCTATGATGCTGTATTGGAAGTTCTCCAGGAGAGAACCAAATTTCCACAGGAGCCAGCACATTGCATACAGCATTAATGAGCAACACTGGAGTAAAACAAACCACCGTCTAAGGCAAACACAACCTGCAGGACCACTGTTTAAATAAACTGCATCTGAGATTCAATTTGGAGTGAACTTATAAGCCCTTCACCCTGTATTTGATCTAGATATCATAATTAAACCCTCTCTCTGTTATCACTTATGGCTATCAACAGCCTCTTGTGGGTCCAAGGCTGTTCCACTCATGTTTCAAAAGAAACCTTCCCATGCCATCTCTGCCACTGAGCATCATCCACCCACGCAGAACCTGGGTGCCAGGATGAAGCCTCTGGAGTATCAGTCACATCAGCTCCCAGCCTACCCCTTGGAGCCACCAGTCTGCCCCCAGTCCAGCCAAGCCAGACTCTGTGGGACCCCATCTCCTTGGGAAGTTACACAGCACATCCAGGTGTGGGGGAGACCACCTTTACCTGTTCACCTGTTACTGCACTCTCTGGGGTAGAAGTCTCTTATTGGCACTCACTTCTCCACAGCACTTCCCCCAGTACTGTGATTTGTGATTTAAACATGCCTGTTTTGTGAACAATGCTCCCTGTCCCATCTCTCAAAGTGCAAGCAAGTCCAGGTAGGGCAGATGTTGGACAGACCCAGGGAACCACCAGACCTGTTCAACTCCTCTCCAGAGGATATTTAGACCAACTCTTTTTGAACCCTACTATGATCCACTCAAGCCATGCCATAGATAGGAGCAACTGCTCTGGACAACATGGGGAACCCCACAGCATGGTGGAAATGTGGTAATATGTACCTGCAACATTTAGATTAATGCTTTCCCCATGGATAAAGGGAAACAGCTGCAAGTACTCAATAATTTACTATGAGTACCACCTCATCTAAACTGAGAAGTAGGTGGTGATGCAGCTGTGAATCTACTTCCTTCCTCCCCTCCCTCCCTCTTGCAGACAGGGTATCAAAGCTGCATAGAGCTATACAGCTGCCAAGCTGGGTCAGAGGCTCCACAGAGCTGACGAGTACAGTATCTCCTCCAGAACTGGCCTGTAATCTGCTGTGCTCATTTTGGCAACTCAGCTCCTCAGGGGTGATATTAATTTTGTAGTTCAAGTTAAGAAAACTATCATCACTTCCCTCCTAGGGCATCAGCCCTCTTGGGTCGTCCTTTTAAGCTCAAAGTGCTTTTAGCTCAGAAGTGCTTAAAGCACAGAGGTAGAGAAAGATCTGCAGCATTTAAAGACCAAACTGCTCCAGAATTTACTGCAGAACTTAACCAATTTAGGTCACAAACTGTCTCACACTCATTCTATACAACGCCCAGCACACAATGTGCAGAAACACAGTAGTGATGCTGAGAACAATAGCTGTAAGACTCTAGATACACCTTCTACTCCCCTGCTATTGCAAAAAAACCCCACAGAAGTCTGCTTTCCGGCTCCTTTGTCAGTAAAACTGGCATCTTTGCTCTACCTAAAGACCAGCTGAGAGGATTAGTTTACTTGTGAAATCCAGCGGATGGAAGGTATTATAAAAACAACACTTTATTAAATATAGGCTTTGTGAAGCTCTGGAAAAGCTCCACTTCACACGGTTCTTGTAGGTAAGTAGGCAGCACTGTCAGGATATGCTCTGGC